>NC_057717.1:103578941-103595022 GCF_004010195.1 Chiloscyllium plagiosum | reverse complement strand
AAGGGTTTCTGCCTCTCTCACCCGCACAGGCAGTGAGGTCCAGGTTTATGCCATCTTGTTATGTCTCTATTTAACCAGCAAAATTTGGTTTATTGTGACTGTGAAGTGGATTCATTATTAGGAATAACAGGAGGCCATTGAGCCCATCAGACCTGTTCTATCGTTCCATAGGGGCAACATGGTGGCTCAGTGGTTAGCACTGCTGCCTCATAGCACCAATGACACTGGTTCGATTCCACCCTCAGGCGACTGTTTTTGCACAGTGTCTGCGTGGGTTTCCTCCGGACGCTCTGGTTTCCTCCCGCAGTCCAAAGATGTGCCATGGGATTGGCCATGGGAAATACAGGTCCGGGTGGGATGCTCTTCGGAGGGGTGGTGTGGACTCGATGGGCTGAATGTCCTGTTTCTGCACCGTAGGGATTCTAAGATGATAGCAGGTCTGTGACCTGACTCTGTATTGAAGCAGATGGTTTGGTTTATCAGACTTGGGGTACAGTTCCACACCGAGACACTCCGAATAGGTAATTAGTTGAGGCTGAAACTCTTCCAGAGACCAGAATGAGTGAAGATGCAGCTCATAAATAAGGGGTCTCCTGTTGAAGATGATGAGTCAGATCACCTGAATGGAGGAGCATTCTTGAAGGGTCTGATTGGCCTGCTGTTGCTGCTAGTTTGTGTGTTCTTTTGTTCAGTCTCAATGGGTCTCTTCATTCAGACTGAACATTGGGTCTTAACTCTGCTGTTAAAATATCAAACGTTCATGGGTCAGGACTGCACAGCACAGTGTCTCAGACAGTTCAGTAAAGGCTTCAGGCCACGACGTTAATATTTTATGATGTTTTGTGACAGGTTCAATTCAGAAGTAAAGCACATCAAGGTGACCACATCAGATGGTTTATTCCGTGTGACAGACAAGAAGGCCTTCAAGTCATTACTGGTATGTATGAACCGAATTTAAACTGTGGTACAACAAACGCATACACTTCAACCCAGGCCAGAGAGGTCTCCCTGTTGATAAATATCCTGTCAAGGGATACAGCACGGTGTCTCAGTGGTTAGCACTGCTACTCCACAGTGCCTTGGACCCGGGTTTGATTCCAGCCTCAGGATGACTGTCTGCGTGGAATTTGCACATCCCCTCCGTGTCTGCGTGGGTTTCCTCCCACAGTCCAAAGATGTCCAGGTTAGGGTGGATTAGCCATGGGAAATTGCCCATAGTGTCGAGGGATGTGTAGGTTAGCTGGATTAGCCATGGGAAATGCAGGGATACATTGGGTCTAGGTGTAGACTCAATGGGCCAAATGGCCTGTTTTCATGCTGCAGGGATTCTGTGATTCTGATCAACATGTATGACAAGGTTTCTGAGTTTCGCAACATTCTGTGTGTAATGGTTTCTTACCTGATGTGCTCTGGCAGCTACCAACTTCAGGAAAAAAGACTTGCAGGAGGGTGTCAGGTCTTTGAATGGGGCACAGAAGGCGAATATCACCTGGGGGCACAGAACTTCTGTTGTTGCTGTGGTACTTAAAAAGCTGGTTCTCCGTAGGACAGAGAAGATTGCAAAACAGACACACACTTTCAGCAGAATTGAAAAAGTAGGCAGAGAGAAGCTGTTTTCACTGCCAGGACGGGAGGTGACTGGCAAAAGAATTGACTGGGGATGAAATGAAGAGGTTTCTTGTTTATAATCCAAAGGCAACAAAAAAACTATTGTTCGGTGATTGGAAAAGACCTGGAAAAAGGAGCATAATGTGGGGAAAAAGTGTTCAGGGAAGATTTAACTAATTGGAAGGAGCAGTGGCCCAGCGACGTTCCTGGGAGGCTATTTATCTACAGGTCCCGAGGCCCTGGGTTCAAATCCTGCCATGGCAGATGGAGAAATTTGAATTCACTTTCCGTGTGGAAAGTGATGGCGTCATGATAATGTCACTGGGCTCGTTATACGAACAGGTGAAAGTGAATACTACAGGAAAGGGCTTGATGAAGGGCTTTTGCTCGAAACATTGATTCTCCTACTCCTTGGATGCTGCCTGACCTGCTGTGCTTTTCCAGCACCACTCTCTTCACTCTAGTTATACAAAATGGCAGGCCAGTTTTCTGAGTTCAAATCCTGCGATGGCAAATGGTGACATTTGAACCAATTTTTTAAAAAAAATCTGATATATTGTGGCGATGCTGTCACTTTAAAGAAGTTACTTTGTTCCTGGGTCATAAAGCAGAGGTGCTGAAGGGTCCAGTTTAACAAGACAAGGGGAGTGGCCAGTTCTCTCAGTTCAAGTTTTCTCTAGTGTTTTTAGCTGTAAGAGTCACTCTGCATGAGTCCAGGGGAGTTGCAAGCTTCAGTAAAGGATTCCTCTGTAGATGTTGTTCCCTCCTGCCTGTAGGAATCTGTGTTTGGATTTACCTTTCAGCTAGGGGGTGTGTTCATGGGGTGGTACTATATTGGAACAATTCATTAGTAACAAATACTGTTGTTGGGTTGGTTAGGTCTTCCATTAGTTAAAGTATTCTTTTGTCTGTGTTTCAATTATAGTATTTAAATAAATTCTGTTTTGCGTAAAGCCAAGTGGTTTGACCAGCTACATCGCACCTGGAACACTCACTTTGCATTTGCCCTTAACATAAGAAAACGTTAGGGTCTAGGCTACTTTCTTAGAGTATTTTGAGGGGGTCTGCCCTAGTCCATATCATATAAAGCTAGCCTAATGGCAACCCCGTGCCAACTATCTATAGAATTCATGACCCCAGAGTTTGATGGATGCCAGGGCACTGAATAAACACAAGGGGGAGACAGGCAGATAATCAATTAGCCATGGCCTACAAGGGGTGGACAGGCAAGTGGAGTTCAGGCCAAGAGGAGTCAGCCATGATCGTATTAAATGGTGGAGCAGGCTCGACTGGCTGAGTTTCCTACTCCTGTTCCTAGTTTTTATACTTGGAGAGCTCTTTCAAAGGGATTGCAAAGTTATGATGGGCAGACTGGCCTCCTACTACTTCAGCGCACCCAGTTCCATTCAGACTTTAAAGGTAGGAGAAAGTGAGGACTGCAGATGCTGGAAATCAGAGCTGAAAATGTGTTGCTGGAAAAGCGCAGCAGGTCAGGCAGCATCCAAGGAGCAGGAGAATCGACGTTTCGGGCATGAGCCCTTCTTCAGGAATGAGGAGAGTGTGTCCAGCAGGCTAAGATAAAAGGTAGGGAGGAGGGGTGTTGGAAATGCGATAGTGTTCATCCCTTGTGGTTGGAGGGTTCCTAGGCGGAAGATGAGGCGCTCTTCCTCCAGCCGTCGTGTTGCTATGGTCTGGCGATGGAGGAGTCCAAGGACCTGCATGTCCTTGGTGGAGTGGGAGGGGGAATTGAAATGTTGAGCTACAGGGTGGTTGGGTTGGTTGGTCCGGGTGTCCCAGAGGTGTTCTCTGAAACGTTCCGCAAGTAGGCGGCCTGTCTCCCCAATATAGGGGAGGCAACATCGGGTGCAGCGGATGCAGTAAATGATGTGTGTGGAGGTGCAGGTGAGTTTGTGGCGGTACTTTAAAGGTACCGTGGATGCTGGAGATCTGAAGCAAAAAGTGCTGGAGAAACTCAGCAGGTCAGGCAGCATCTGTGGAGAAAGAGAGAGAGAGAGTTAAAATTTAGAGTCCAGTGTGACTGCAGTCCACATTTCTCCAGCACTTTCTGCATTTATCCTTCTCTGATTATGTTCTGTTTATGAGTCACTTTCATGGACGTAATGGTGGCTCAGTATTTAGTACTGCAGTCTCGCTGTGCCAGGGACCTGCTTTTGATTCCACCCTCGGGTGACTGTCTGTGTGGAATTTGCACATTCTCTCTGCGTGGGTTTCCTCCAGGTGCTCCGGTTTCCTCCCACAATCCAAAGCTGTGTAGGTCAAGTGAATTGGCCATGCTAAATTGCCCGTAGTGTTAGGTGCATTAGTCAGAGGAAAATGGGTCTGGGTGGGTTACTCTTTGAAGGGTCAGTGTGGACTGGTTGGGCCAAATGGCCTGTTTCCACACTGTAGGGAATCTAATCTAATCTAATCGAACATCTCATGTCTGCAATCCATGGGAGTTGAATTTGCATTAATGCTGTATCTGCTGGACCCCTGTGGTTTCGTTAATTTGGATTTCTGAATAGTTTTGCATGTGTTATGTGTTCTCTCATCCCAAAGCCTCATCCCAAAAAGATCACCTTCAACAGACAAACAGATCCTTGTTTTCCTGCAGGAATTGGTGGAATTTTACCAGCACAATTCCCTAAAGGAATGTTTTAAGACGATGGATACAGCTTTGCAAAATTCTTTCCAAGAACCAGAAAAAAGAACCATTCCTAAGTTTTCAGGTGAGTGCACAAAGAGGTGGATGAACAGATGGGGAATAAACAAAGCCCCGGAATGTTTCCCGTACTGCCTCTCATATTCACAGGATGTCTGAGAGCACTTCCAGACAAAGGTTTGTGCACAGTAAACTCCCACAAACCAATGTGTGATAGTGACTCAGATCATCTCTCTTCTGAGAGATTGTTAGTGGGTAGTCCGACCGCAGTAAAGTCATGGTGGCTCGGTGGTTAGCCTCACGGCGCCAGGGACCCGGGTTCGATTCCAGTCTCGGGCGACTGTCTGTGTGGAGTTTGCAAGTTGTCCCTGAGGACGTTTCCTCTTCTCAGAGGGGGGTTCAAAAACAGACATCATTTACGGCAGAGATGAGAAATCTTCTCTCTCAGAAGGAGGTACGTCTTTGGGAACTGTCTTCCTGAAAAGGTGGTGAATGCAGAGTCCTGAACGTTCTTAGGTCAGAGGTAGAGAGATTCTCAACAAGTAAGGGTTAGATGGAGCAGGCAGGCAAGGACGTGGAATAATAAAATCAGCTCCGATCATATCGAACGGCAGAGCAGTCTTTCGGGACTGAATGACCTATTGTTGTTCCTAGTTTTCACATTTTTATCTCTAGAATATTGACACAAGCAAGCTTTGGAGAAATATCATTGGGACATCAAAAGAAAGTGCAGTGTTGAAAGATTTGCCTTAAACTTGTCATTTTATCTTAAATTTGTCACTTTGTCAGCCAAATTGTAGGGGAGTTGATTGATCAGAATCATCTAATGAAGTGTTGATCTACGTTCTGATTGGCTGTGGCGAGGGCATCGAGTGTCCAATACTGGGAGTGTGGTGTCATTAATCAAGCAGGGGTTGCCAAATGCAGTGAGAAGTTAGCAAAAGTTTTCAATTCATATAGAGTCTCTACGGTATTGAAACAGGCCATTCAGCCCATACCCACTCACATCCCTGCATTTCCCATGGCTAATTCACCGAACCTGCACACGGTGGGCAACTCAGCCTGGCCAATCCACCCTAACCTGCGCATCTTTGGTCTGTGGGAGGAAACCCACGCAGACAATGGGGGCAATGTGCAAATGCTACACAGACAGTCACCTGAGGCTGGACTTGAACCCAGATCCCTGGTGCTGTGAGGCAGTGATGCTAACCACTGAGCCACCATGCCACCCCTCAAGTTGTAGCTGCAGGTTCTTGCAGAGAGAGAGGTGAATCACATAGGCCCGATCCCAGTGATTATATTCCTGAAAACCATGACTTTAAATGGAAAAATTAAGTGAATCACAGCTTCCCCTAGAAGTCAATGGTAGGACTGGAGTTAGGTTCCTTCAGTTATTTTTTTTGCTCTGGGTACACAATGTGCTGGTTCGAATACAGGAGCATATCTGTAGTACTGTGTAATCCATCTTAAATAGTATAAATACATCATTCAGCAACTATTAGAATACTCAGGACCTTTCCCAATACTTTAAAATATTACTGAGTTGAAATGGTGTACATTCCATGTTATAAAACCTTTACAATATCATAAAAATTAAAAGTTGACAAGAAAGATTAAATAAATACCAATTCCCTGCAGTTTTAATTAACAAGGCTCCATCTGGTGGCAGTAGTTGGTTGCACTAACCAATATCTGGCTCTAGGTAGTGCCCAAGGCAAACGTGGCAAAAGTGGGTACTGCAGTTGCTGGAGATTAGAGTCAAGATCAGAGTGGTGCTGGAAAGGCACAGCAGGTCAGGCAGCATCCGAGGAGCAGGAGCAGGAGAGCATTTCGGGCAAAAGCCCTTCATCAGGAAACTGCCCAAGGCAGCAATGCAAGTTCAGAACAGGAGCCAGGAGAGGAGACCGGGACAAACAGAGAGGAGTGGGATAGGGATTTGGAGATGGGAGGAAGATTGTCTGAGGATAGGGATAGGAGCTGGAAGGAGGTTGGCATATAGGAGAGGAAGCATGAGGAAAAATTAACACTCACAATGTTAAAACAAATTAATGTAACTATTCTCTTAATACAAAACCATGTTCAAAGGAAGCACACTAGCTTTCGGAGTGCCGCTCCTTTATACGTGAATTGGCCATGCTAAATTGCCTGTTGTGTCAGGTGAAGGGGTAAATGTAGGGGAATGAGTTTGGATGGGTTGCTCTTCGGAGGGTTGGTGTGGTCTTGTTGGGCCGAAGGGCCTGTTTCCACACTGTAAGTAATCTAATCTAATGATCACCTGATGAAGGAGCAGCGCTCTGAAAGCTAGTGCTTCCAATTAAACCTGTTGGACTATAACCTGGTGTATGATTTTTAACTTTGTACACCCCAGTCCAACACTGGCATCTCCAAACCATCTTCAAAGGAGTTATCAGTTAACTTTATGTCTTTGTCATCCTAATTTATAATGTGAAGAACTGTAATGTAGAACTTTTAGCTTTTCTCTTTATTTCACTATTTTTGTACCAATAGTACATAAGAGGTGGTACGGAGCCTCAGTGGTTAGCACTACTACCTCTCAGCGCAAGAGATGTGGGTTCAATTCCACCCTGGGGTCACTGTCTGTGAGGAGTTTTGCACATTCTCCCTGTGTCTGCGTGGGTTTCCTCCCACTGTCCAAGATATGCAGGTTTGGTGGATTGTCCATGCTAAATTGCCCATTGACTACAGGGATGTAGGTTATATGGATCAGCTGTGAGAGATGCAGGGTTACAGTGACTGAGTGGGATGCCCTTCAGGGGGTTGGTATGGTCTAGATGGGTCAAATGGCCTCTCCATACTGTAGGGATTTTATGAGCATCTATGAAAGTGGCACTATATTTTATGCGGTGACATTGTACACATTTCACTGTACTTTGTGTCATAGAGATGTACAGCACTGAAACAGACTCTCATGCTGACCTGATATCCTAAGTTAATTGAGTCCCACCTGCCAGCACTTGGCCCATGTCCCTCTAAACCCTTCCTATTCATATACCAATCCAGAAGCCTTTTAAACATTGTAATTGTACCAGCCTCCACCACTTCCTCTGGCAGCTTGTACCATACACGCACCACCCTCTGTGTGAAAAAGTTGCCCTTTAGTCCCTTTTAAATGATGTGACTATTAATCTAATTCCAACTTTAATCGGGAATTTACTATACTGGCGTTGAGGATCTCCTCTGATTTTGATGCCTTGCAGGGGCAAGTTTGAAGTGCTTTGGGACAGCAAAGGCCCGTTACGATTTCTCAGCCCGGGATCGATCGGAACTGAGCTTGAAAGAAGGAGATGTGGTTAAGATCATCAATAAGAAAGGATCACCTGGATGGTGGAAAGGAGAAGTATACGGCAGGGTGTGTGGTAATCTCGTGTTTCCAATCTTTGTTCCCAACCCAGTTTCCACTTGTCACTCTGCGTCTCACTGGCAAATGTGTACATACAGCTTAAAACAGCCCTTTCCTTTAGAACCCAGTTGAGACTAATCCAGTAATTATTTGTTCCCCATTCCCAATGGTGGTTAAGAGTCACCCACGTTGCTGTGGGTCTGGAGTCACCTGTAGGCCAGACCAGGTAAGGATGGCAGTTTCCTTCAGTGAACCAGATGGGGTGATCGACATTAGGCAAGCTTTATAGTTTATGTACCGGGATTTAAATATCATAGAAGCACAAATATGTTACAGCACCTGATGAAGGAGCAGCGCTCTGAAAGCTCCAATTAAACCTGTTGGGTGATAACCTGATGTTGTGTGATGTTTAACTGACAGCACCGAGGTGTCTGCATCAGCTCTTCAAACGAACGACGTGACCCAATGCTAATCCCCTGCCTCTTCCCCAAATCCCTGCACACTCTTTCCAGGAGAAAGTGAGGACTGCAGATGCTGGAGATCAGAGCTGAAAATGTGTTGCTGGAAAAGCGCAGCAGGTCAGGCAGCATCCAAGGAGCAGGAGAATCGACGTTTCGGGCATAAGCCCTTCTTCAGGAAGGATTTCTAGCCAAGTACCCACTCTTGAATGCCTCAATTGAACCTGCCTCCACCACATTTCCAGGCAGTACTTTCTACACCCTAAGCTCTCATTTAATCAAGAAGAGAGGTTGTTTTTCATACTTCCACCTTACTTGCTGTTGGTTGTGGTGGGATTTGAACCCACATCCCCAGAAAATTAATCTTGACTTCAGATTACAAGCCTTCTGACGTTACCACAGTACCACTACTGCTCTCTGGTTGCTAGCCTCCCAGGGGAGGGGAGTTGGACTTGCAAAGCAGCATTCACAGTTTGTTCCAGAGAGCCACATCGCTGTTTTGTAATGTAGTCACTGTTGTGATGTGAAAAACATCTGTGCAGTAATCTCTCACCAAGAATGAGATTTTAAAAAATGATCAAAAAATGTTGGAAATCTCTGCTGTCCACACAGGACTGTAGCGAGAAACAGAGCGAACGTTTCCTGTTGATAACCTTTCATCTGATCTCAAGTTAACTCTGTTCCTCTTCACAGATGCATCCTCATCTGCTGAGTTTTTCCAGCTCATGTTTCAGATCTGCAGCATTTTGTGAATGACCCAGTTAATAGCCTATACAAGGCAGGATGTCTATTTGACCCTCTGCTGTCCCTACTGCTATCACAAAAGCAGATAGTAGTGGAGGCTGTGCCTTTGAGTTAATTCAAAGCTGTGTCGCACAGACATTTGTGATACAGGAGAAATTGGGAAGTGGAGATCAGGCAGATCAACCCCAGTCTTACTGAAAGGTGGAGCAGACTGGAGGGGCCCTGCCCTAACTCTGAAGATCTACGCTTGTACAAACAGTTGTATTTGACCGGTGTGTAACGTTGCCCGTTCTCTGTTTCCAGGTCGGTTTTTTCCCAGCCAACTACGTGGAAGAAGATTATTCCGATTACTGTTACTGAAGCTTCAGCCTTCTGTGGGTACTCCACCGATGATACAAAGGAGACTCTCTCTCAAGATAAAGGTCACTTCTCTGTGGCTTTCTGCGTCCAGAACCTCACTGGAGGGGTGCCCTAATAATCTCAAAGTATTAACTTTCTGAGTTCAACTCTGGCAACATTGTATTCTTTTATATAAACAAGATTCTTTCCAATATAATCAAGAATTGATTTGTCTGTATTTATTAATACAGTTTAAAAATATTCTCAAGAACACTTTTTGTCTCTGCCTTTCTTTGCAAACTGGATTAGTTGAAGAGTTGAACACATTCCATATTGAGAAGAAAGAGAGAGAGAGTTGTATTTATGTAGCGCCGCTCATGACTTCAGGATGGCCCAAAGCACTTTTCAGCCAATGAGGCATTTTTGAACTGTGATCACAGTTGTAGGTTGTTTTAATAATTGGTCCTGGGACATGGGCGTGGCTGACTAAGATATCATTTATTGGCCAACACTAATTAGTGTAATGAATATGCGAAACCTAGCACAGCAAGCTCCCATGAACGGCAATGTGCTACAGACCACATCACTTGTTCTCGTGATGTTGATTTAAGGATAATTATTGCTGAAAATGTGTTGCTGGAAAAGCGCAGCAGGTCGGGCAGCATCCAAGAAACAGGAGAATCGACGTTTCAGGCATAAGCCCTTCTCCAGCATCTGCAGCCCTCACTTTCTCCTTAAGGATAAATATTGGCTAGGGCCCCAGGCACTACAACTCTGCTGCTCTCCTCTGACACTGTGATATCAATACAATCATTTACACTCACCAGGAGAGAACAGAAAGGAGCCTCAGTTATGCGTCTGGCTCAAACCAAGGTATAGGCAGCAGTGCCGCAGCTCCACAGTCTATCCAGGGAGTGGGAGCTGGAAATGTGTTGCTGGAAAAGCGCAGCAGGTCAGGCAGCATCCAGGGAACAGGAGAATCGACGTTTCGGGCATAAGCCCTTCTTCAGGAATCCTGGATGCTGCCTGACCTGCTGCGCTTTTCCAGCAACACATTTCCAGCTCTGATCTCCAGCATCTGCAGTCCTCACTTTCTCCTCCAGGGAGTGGGAGCCAAGGTGTGCACTGCCTTTGATTCTGGAGAGGGTGACACATTCCCGGCTCTCAGTTGGAGGGATGAGAGCGTTCCCATTGGGGTGCCACTAGGTGGGGTCACTGAAAACAGCGAGTGACCCACGAAGCCACCCCAGGGGGTTGTTGTGGTCTAGATGGGTCGAATGGCCTCCCCATACTGTAGGGGTTTTATGAACATCTATGAAGGTGGCACTATATGTGGTGACATTGTACACATTTCACTGTACTTTGAGTCATAGAGATGTACAGCACTAAGACAGACCCTCCATGCTGACCAGATATCCTAAATTAATCAAGTCCCATTTACCAGCATTTGGCCCATATCCCTCCAAACCCTTCCTGTTCATATACCCATCCAGATGCCTTTTAAATGTTGTCGTTGTACCAGCCTCCACCACTTCCTCTGGCAGCTCATTCCATACACGTACCACCCTTAGGTCCCTTTTAAATGATGTGACTACAAATCTAACCCTCCCCAGCCCTATATGAGTTAGAGCCATAGAGTCACACAGCACGGAAACAGACCCTTCGGTCTAACCAGTCCACGCTGACCATGTTCCCTAACTAAACTAGTCCCACCTGCCTGCGCTTGGCCCATATCCCTCCAAACACATGAACTTATCCAGATATCTTTTAAATGTTGCAACTGTTCTTGCATCCTCCACTTCTTCTGGCAGTTCATTCCATGTATGAACCACTCTCTGTATGTAACAAAGTTGCCTCTCGTGTCCTTTTTAAATCTTTCTCCTCTCACCTTAAAAATATGCCCCCTCACTTTGAACTCCCCCACCCCAGGGAAACGACAACTGCCATTCACCCTATCTACGCCCCTCATGATTTTATAAACCTCTATAAGGTCTCCCCTCAGCCTCCGACAATCCAGGGAAACTATATCCAGCCTATTCAGCCTCTCCCTATAGCTCACAGCTCACACCTTCATTATGTGTGCTCTATTATGTGTGGACTTTGGGTGCAGATGATGTTAAGCTCAACTGTGACGCCCTGCTTTGTGGAACAGCATGTTGACACTGCCTCATGTGATGTACACACACACACACACATAAAAATAAATGTTTGAGTGATGGTTCTGTCGCAGATGCAGCATATGTGAAGCTGTACTTCAAGTTGGCTACTGAGCCTTTTATTTACATAGTTCAAAGGACTAACTTGCATTGAATGTCTAACAAAGGGTACCCTCCAGGTCCACTCTATCATCTGGATGTCCTGTTTGCAAAACAGAACTTTGCACTGTACTTAGGTACAAATGACAACAATAAACCAAACCAAATCGGTTTGGTGGATTGGCCGAGCAAAATTGCCTGACAGTGTCCAGGGATGTGCAGACGAGGTGGGTAAGCCATGGGAAATGCATGGTTACAGGGAGAGGGTAGGGCAGGGGGTCTGGGATGCCCTTTGGATGGTCAGTGTGGACTAAATGGGTCCAATGGCCTGCTTCCCCAGGCATGATCACAAACTGTCTGATGCTGTCATCAGTGTGATTAGTGGGATCTTGCTCTGTATGGATTGGTTGTTACCTCGCAATACATTACCATGGAGCAATGAGTGGCAAGTTGTGAGCCCCTTCCACTTGGTAGCTCTCAGAGTGGGAGGACATGGTAGAGGGGCCTCCCTGACTGTGGGTGGGGCGGTCTGCAGGACTCTGTTGAGGTGTGCAGGGTCAAAACTCATTCCAGAGTGGCAGCTGGCCATGTCGTCGAGCAGTGGATGCATTCGGACAAAGCCATACGGTTTAAATCTCTCGTAGCGTCCACTCGATGACTCCCTGTTGGAAGGTCCCATAAATCATTGTGATGTATCAGGTCAGAATGTTCTTCTGAACTGGAGAAAGCCAAACATTGAGCTGAAAGCACAGAATCATTATCAAAAGAACAGTTTCCCTCCCTCTGTTCCGCTTGCTGAAGGTGCCTGGTCCAGCTTTGAGGACAGTACCTCAGGGTACGAATTGTTCTCCAGCACAAGTATCAACCCTCCAGCCACAAGGGGATAAATGCAGATTTCTCCACCTTCCTCATTTCCCCTACCCCCACCTTTTCTCAGACCCAACCCTCGGACTCAACACTGCCTTATTGATCTGTAATCTTCTTCCCGACCTCTCCGGCCCCACCCACTCTCCGACCTATCACCCTCACCCTATCACCCTCTCCTTCCACTTAGCGCATTCCCAATGCCCCTCCCCCAAGTCCTCCTCTCTACCTTTTATCTTAGCCTGCTTGGCACACCCTCCTGATTCCTGAAGAAGGGCTCATGCCTGAAACGTCGATTCTCCTGCTCCTTGGATGCTGCCTGACCGGCTGCGCTTTACCAGCAACACATTTTTCAGCTCTGATCTCCAGCATCTGCAGTCCTCACTTTCTCCTAGTGCAGAGGGAGGTTGTGTAAGAAGCTTCTTATCGCATGCACACTACTTGGCTTAGACTGCTGAGCAGTATTGAGGGAGTGCAGCACTGTCAGAAATGCCAGCACAGAAACGTGGACAAACGGTGCAGAAGAACATTCAAGACTGCTCAGCCATTCTCAGCATCCAACCCCAATGTCCTGTTCCCACTTATCTGTCATTCCCTTTAACCCCAAATGATGGCCTTTTGGCTGAAATGTTCAACCCAAAGCCCCATCTGCTCAAGAGGTCGGATGTGGAGGATCCTGTAGCAGCTCGGAATCAGACAGCACAAGGGCCTTACAGAATCAGACAGCACAGACCATTAAGGATTGACAGAATCAGACAGCACAGGCCATTAAGGACTTACAAAATCAGACAGCACAGACCATTAGGGTCTTACAGAATCAGACAGTACAGACCATTAGGGTCGTACAGAATCAGACAGCACAGACCATTAGGGTCATACAGAATCAGACAGCACAGACCATTAGGGTCACAGTGAGACATTGAGAGCTAAGGGAGAAACATTAAGTCCTGAATCTTGTGGTAGCTCCAGCCACAAGGACAGATCAAACATACATTCTAGCTCTGTGACACCGAATGGGTGAGCGGCACGGTGGCACAGTGGTTAGCAGTGCTGCCTCACAGCGCCTGAGACCCGGGTTCAATTCCCGCCTCAGGCGACTGGCTGCGTGGAGTTTGCACATTCTCCCCCTGTCTGCGTGGGTTTCCTCCGGTTTCCTCCCACAGTCCAAAGATGTGCCGTTTAGGTGAATTGGCCATGCTAAATTGCCAGTAGTGTTAGTTGTAGGGGAATGGGTCTTGGTGGGTTGCGTTTTGGCGGGTCAGTGTGGACATGTTGGGCCGAAGGGCCTGTTTCCACACTGTAAGTAATCTAATGCTAATTCTTGAACACCGTCTCCAAAACCACCTCAAGCCGATTGAAGTATATTTTTAATGGAATCCCCATCCCAGCCAAAGCTGTGCCTGTACAGTCACAATGATTTGCACCATGTTGACATTCTGACAGGACAGAATGTGAGGGATGGAGCAATGTTGAATCTTGGTTGGGTTAGAGCCCAGGGAGTTGGAAATTTCACGTGAGTTTTGTGTATGTAGAAAGTTGTAGCAAGTCATCGCTGTGTGGACAAATATTGCAAGAGGATCCTGTGATAACAGCAACAATTGCTTCATTGGGAAAGTATTTCAGTAGCTGACCAGACAAAAGTCAGTTGGCCCTTTGTACTTTACAATAAACATCTTGCCGGTCGGATCATATGAACTGCAAACCATATGACCACCGATGTTTGCAAGCTCCTTGCAAAAAATAAACCTTTGTTGTTTGTACAATTTTATTATTGCAGCTAATCCCAACAAGAGTTAGCTCAAAGCAAGGATCACTGATGAGTTATAGTCTCCAATGTATTTACTGGGGTGTACCACAAACTGAGTAAACACAGTGAAATCCATCTCACTCTTCCAAATTAGTCTACTGCTTTTTCAATTCGGTGATTAAAACAATTCATGAGGTTCAAACCAAGGCTGTGTTTTCCCGGTGGACAGCATTCAGTGAGATTCCCTGGTCTGGTTTCCATTGGCTTTCAGCAATTGTCCAGGGGATGGATACCTGGATTGGCCTGGTTTAATTTTCCCTTTCCTGAGAGATTACACAGTTGTGAGGGTGGGTATTGCTTGAAGGACTAAGGGTGTGGCTGTAGTGTTTCCATCTTTCCCCTCCCTGTCAGTTTCTATTGTTTATGAAATATTCAAAAGAGCAGCAATTCACAGACCCAGTTGAGATGTTCATTAGCCATGCCTGTTGGGGTGAACTAAGAAAGACATGGATTATAGCCTGTGGATTGACATCTTATGTGACATTATATCCCTTGACTGCTATATTGCTTTGTATTATGTGACAGATGGGCTACAATGGGTTTCCAATCCACCCACCCCTAGCCTGTCAAAGGGCAATGCAAATCAATAATACCCATTAGGACAGGTTCTCTTTGATCAACTCACCTCCCCGTATTCCCTATAACCTATCGTATTCCCAACGCCCCTCTCCCAAGTCTCTCCTCCCTACCTTTTATCTTAGCCTGCTTGGCACACCCTCCTCATTCCTGAAGAAGAGCTTATGCCCGAAAAGTCGATTCTCCTGCTCCTTTGATGCTGGGTAATTATAATGGGCAAGGGACTGGAGAAAGTCTACTCCAACCCAAGCCTACCTTTATTGAATGGCGTCCTCAACACACTCGTCATACACCTTCCTTCACATCCTTCCTCCGAGTGGTTAAACCCACCGCTCTGAGGGGGAACAGCTGAGGACCTATAGACTGGCAGGAGAAACCATCGCCTGGAAACACTCTCTCTACCGTGGACTCTACAACACGTCCATCTGGGTTTGGTCTGCCATCTTGACGGTAACCTCTTTCCAATGATTCTGGACACAGTGCAGACACCTAATGCCAACGGGGTTGCCAAAACCACCCAATGACGCAGCCCAAACATTGACAGAGTCAAGGAGCGTCCACTGACTGAACTTAAAACTGGGCTTGAAGAACCCCATCAAGCCATTGGCAAGGTAATTGCTGAGCTCCGTGACTATGCACACTATTAACACAGCATATGGTTCCATTCCTATTCAAGGGCACCCAATACTGAGCATAACTGCAGGACAGAGGCAGGCAGTGGGCGATCAGGGACCAAGTGTTAGCGCAACCACCCCTGTTTAAATTGAGTGGGAGGCAGAAGACAGGAATCTATAGGCCAGTTAGCCTGACCTTGGCCATTGGTAAGACTTTAGAGTGTATTATTAAAGAATACTCGGAGGTACATGGTAAAATAGGGCTGAATCAGCAATGGCTTCATCAAAGGGAGGGCAGCGCTGATGAAGAGTCATCGAAACATTAGCTTGCTCTCTTTCCATGGATGCTGTCTGACCCATTGTGATCTCCAGCATTTGTTGTTTTCAGAACAGATTCCAGCATAGAGTTATAGAGATGTACAGCACAGAAACAAACCCTTTGGTTCAACCCATCCATGCCAACCAGATATCCCAACTCAATCTAGTCCCACCTGCCAGCACCCGGCCCATATCCCTCCAAACCCTTGCTATTCATATACCCATCCAGATGCCTCTTAAATGTTGCAATTGTACCAGCCTCCACCACTTCCTCATTCCATACACGTACCACCCTCTGCATGAAAAATTGCCCGCTAGATCTCTTTTATATCTTTCTCCTCTCACCCTAAACCTATGCCCTCTAGTTCTGGACTCCCCGACCCCAGGGAAAAGACTTTATCCTATCCGTGCCCCCTCAAAATTTTGTAAACCTCTATAAGGTCACCCCTCAACCTTTGATGCTCCAGGGAAAACA
>NC_057717.1:103548630-103578601 GCF_004010195.1 Chiloscyllium plagiosum | reverse complement strand
TCTATTTGCCAAAGCTATCTCATGTCCCCATTTTGCCCTCCTGATTTCCCTCTTAAGTATACTCCTACTTCCTTTATACTCTTCTAAGGATTCACTCGATCTATCCTGTCTATACCTGACATATGCTTCCTTCTTTTTCTTAACCAAACCCTCAATTTCTTTAGTCAACTGGCATTCCCTATGCCTACCAGCCTTCCCTTTCACCCTGACAGGAATATACTTTCTCTGGGCTCTCGTTATCTCATTTCTAAGGCTTCGCATTTTCCAGCCATCCCTTTACCTGCAAACATCTGCCCCCAATCAGCTTTTGAAAGTTCTTGCCTAATACTGTCAAAATTGGCCTTCGTCCAATTTAGAACTTGAACTTTTAGATCTGGGGTCTATCCTGTTCCATCACTATTTTAAATCTAATAGAACTATGGTCGCTGGCCCCGAAGTGCTCCCCCACTGACACCTCAGTCACCTGCCCTGCCTTATCTCCCAAGAGTAGGTCAAGTTTTGCACCTTTTCTAGTGGGTACATCCACATACTGAATCAGAAAGTTTTCTGGTACACACTTAACAAATTGAGGATTTGCTGACTGGCAGAAGGCAGAGAGTGGGGATAAAGGGGTCTTTTTTTAAGTTGGCAGCTGGTGACTGATGGAGTTCCACAGTGGTCAGTGTTGAGATCACAACCATTCACATTATACATTAATAATGAAGGAACTGAGGGCATTGTGGCTAAGTTTGCAGATAGGCAGAGGCACAGGTAGTGTTGAGGAAGCTGGGAGGCTGCAAAAGGATTTGGAGAGGCTGGGGGAGTGGGCAAAGATAGAGCACAATGTGGTAAAGCATGGGATTCTGCACTTTACGATGACACAATATCTATGGACTGGTTATGCAGAGTCGAATAGTGTGGCACTGGAAAAGCACAGCAGGTCAGGCAGCATCCGAGGAGCAGAAGAGTCAACATTTCGAGTATAAGCCCCTCATCAGGTGTTCCTGATAAAGGGCTTATGCCCGAAACGTCGCTCCTCCTGCTCCTCGAATGCTGCCTGACCTGCTGTGCTTTTCCAGTGTCACACTTTTTGACCCTGACTTTCCAGTATCTGCAGCCCTCACTTTCTCCCAGGCTGGGAATACAGACAAACAAATGGGAAGTAGCAGTAGGCCATTCAGCCTGTCAATCCTGCTCTGCCGTTAGATCATGGCAGGCCTGTAGGTGTTTTGAATTTCATGTTCTCTTCCATCCTCCAGACAACTTCTGATTCCCTGGCCCCAGCAGGAATCTATTCACCTCCATCGCAGAAATATTCACTGACCCTGGCTCCTCCGGGTTCTGTGGTAGAGAGTTCCAAAGTCACACAAAACTCTGAGGGAAAGCACAGGACAGTATTGATTCTTCGGCTAAAAATTCAGAAAAGTTCAAACCGTCATCATGAAACTTTGAAAATCAGTTCAAAAAGAAAATCTAAAAACAATAGGGGAAGTGGTTATGGTTAAGATCTTTGTGGAAGGTCTGGCCTATATGTGACTTCAAACCACTTCAACATAGGTGATTCTTACTGGGTTATAGATGCAGTCTGGTCAGTGACTTAGAATCCTCACAGTGCAAATAGAGGTCATTAGGCCCATTGAGCCTGCACCAAAGAGCATTGCTACCCCCCCCCCCCCAATCCCTGTAACCTTGCATTTCAAGACCAATAACTCTTCTTCAGAAGTTCTGAAGAAGGGTCTCTGGACCCAAAACATTGACTGCTTTCTCTGTCCACAGACACTGCCAGACTTGCTGAGCTTATCTCACACTTTCTGTTTCTGTTTCAGATTTCCAGCACCCATGGTTTTCTTTGTTCCCTATTAATCCAGAGACTCAGAGAATATTCTGGGGATCTGTGTTCGAATCCCACCATCTTTAGATTAGATTCCCTACAGTGTGGAAACAAGCCCTTCAGCCCACCAAGTCCACACTGACCCTCCGAAGAGCAACCCACCAGACCCATTTCCCTACATTTACCCCTGCACCTTTATAGTGGCATTTGAATTCAGTGAAAACAAATTATGGAATTAAGAGTTTAATGATGGCCATATAACCATTGTTGATTGTGTGAAAACCTTTCTGATTGATTAATGTTATGAAGGAGAGAGAAATGCTGTTCTGGAGGGTCTACACGCACCTCCAGACCCAAGGCAATGTGATTGATTCTTATTTGGTTTATTTGATTGATTGTTGTCACATGTACCTCAGTACAGTGAAACATTTTGTTTTGCGAGAAGTACAGGCAGATCGCAACATACGAGGACATAGGGTGCTTGGACAAAGCAAGGCATACAAGGTTATGGCTACACAGGAGATGTACAAAGCACGATTAACATTAGCAAGATCGACATTATTTGAAATTAGAGAGGTCCATTCAGCAGTCTGATAACAGCAGGGAAGAAGCTGTTCCTGAACCTGTTCAAGCTTCTGTATCTTCTGCCTGACGAGAGAGGTTGGAAGAGAGCATTACCTGGCTGGGAGGGGTCCTTGATGCTGTTGGCAGCCTTTCCACAGCAACAAGAAGTATAAATGGAGTCCATGGATGGGAGGTTGGCTTCTGTGGTGGACTGGGCTGTGCACACAACTTCGTGCGGTTTCATAACTACCCTCCTGGGAATTAGGGATGGACAATAAATGCTGACTCAGCCAACAACACCCACATGAATCGAAAAATGTAGACTTGTGTACTGCCCTTTCTCAATCTTTTCTTGCCCAAAATGCCTTTTTCTGATGATCCATCAAGCTTAAATTCCAGAATCTTCTTTCCTTCCTCTGAAGCACTAGTGTCACTTGGAAGGAATTTGGCCAAATCTCCTCATAATAATCCAATTGTGGCTTCTCTGCAGGAGAGAGCTTAGCCTTGCATTTGGGAATGAAATGTTAAAATTGCTCAGTCACATCTGTTTTTTTTTCAAGATTGTGCTTCTATACAACTACATTCTTACATTAATATTAATTCAGAAATACCTTATATTTGTTTTTTTAATTTGCAGATTAGCATGTTATATTTTTTCCCTCCCGAGAATATTTTACAGATTTCTGCCTCTGAGCCAAGTCTGGCTTGTTTACTACACAGACATCATACACCGTGAAAACACTGGCTCAGTCATCTCAGCTAAAGACCATTGACCTGCTGAAACCTTTGGAATTAATCCGTGTTTAAAAAAAGAGCTACAAAGCTCCACTTTGACATCCATGACTTGTTATAGCAGGAACATGTGAGAAGCTCGAGATGATTACAGAACAATCATTCAGAAATGCTGGCGCTGCAGAGAAAATAGCTGGCAGGCATGATTTCAAACCTTGGAAACGCTATTGACAATTTTAAAAAGCACAACATGTTTATTTACAATGTTAAAAATGAAGAATCCAGCTTTCTCATCCCCCCACTCCCCAAAATAACCAGTACATAAATACGCTTGCCACCATAACACCAACAGAAACTGGTGAGGATAAACACTTTTACCTTTTGCATTAAAAAAAAAGTGTTGAGTAGCAATGGTCATAGTTACCAGTGAAAAATGTCGAGAGATTATGGCATAATTCATAAAGTGATTAAACAGAGTGAGTTTAGGTTTTGAAGACTGAAGGCTGAAGGAGTTGGCGTTACTGGTGGCCTGTGGGGAAGATTTCAGTTTGAGTCAGTATCAGGGATGTGAAACAAAAAGGTTGTAGACTGATCGGGTGACACTGTGGTGGACCATTCAGGATATTGTTCGAGGGAGGGCGTGCGGGGTGGATTTCCAGCCTGCTGTCCTCGGCTGATGCTTTCTCCCTAGGGATCTTCAGTCAAGCTGTAGGAGAACCCTCACGATGAGTAACCCAAAGCTTTGGAGGAGAGGAGATTGAGGGAGGACATGATTGAGGTGTATAAAATTGTGAGGGGGATAGATGGAGTAGACAGGAAGAAACTTTATCCTTTGATTGATGGATCAGTGACCTGGGGAGTAGGCAGATTGCAGGGGTGCATAAACTGAAGGTAAGGGGCAGGAGCTTTATACCGGAGGTTGGTGGGCATTTGGAACTCACTGTCTGTAAGGGATGTAGAGGCAGAAACATTTAATGAGTGTTTAGATCTACACATGGAATATAAGGGTGTGGGCCAAGTGCTGGAAAATGGGATTATAATACCTAGATGGTTACATCTGACTGCTGCAGACTCGATGGGCGAAAGGGCTTTTATCTGTGCTGTAGACATCTCTGACTCTATCTTACTCTCTCTGTCAAAGTGTCTTCAAACTTGCGTGGATGATCAAACTAGGATGAGAATCACAAATTCTAAGGGAAAAGGCAGCTAATCATCTTCATCCCAGGTTCAGAGTATAGTGTTCCCCACTACCAACCCAGGGTCCAGGGAATACATTGCTCAATTAAGAAATGTCACAGTCAAAAACGTGCCATAGTTAGCTCTAATATTGGTGCTCATCCCATCAATCTAGTTTGAGTGTGTTTGTACAAGTGCCGAACACTGATGACATTGGGCCATCTGGGGTGTTTGTGGTCAGTAAAATGTTGCTGACCTAGATAGGAGATGTGTCAGATGAGATCACTGTTTTCGTGCCAAGGTGGAGTGAGTAAGCCATGCTGAATGTGATACCCACAGGCACTGTGTTCAAGTGAAATGGTGACAATTTTAAAACCAAGTTTGCAAAGGGAAAATCAAGTGAGCGCTGGGAAACCTCAAGACCTCACATCAATCACCCCCTTCCTTATACCCACATTCCTCATCAAACTTTCTTACAATTTTCTTTCTTTTCTCCGCTCTTTCTCTCTCTTTCTTTCTCTCTTTCATTCTTTCTTTCTTTCTCTCACTCTTGCTCACTTTTCTGAAGCCAACAGTTACCATGTTTTGTGACTAACTAAATTTGCATACTCAAAATAAACCTTTTGTTCTGCAACATTCTCCTTTCGAGTCACAACTAAACTTTTACAAGTTAGGACAGGACATTTTCAGGAGGGTGAGAATATGTACCATGGCTCTTTTCGTTTTGTTCTTTATTCTCCCATGGGATGTGGGCATCATAGGCAAGGCCAGCATTTGTTGCCTAATCCTAATTACCTATTAACTGGTGAATCGCTGGGCCAAGGTAGCAGGTTGCATGGTGGCTCAGCAGTTAGCACTGCTGCCTCACAGCACCAGGGACCCAGGTTCAATTCCAGCCTCAGGAGAATGTCTGTGTGGGGTTTGCACCTTCTCCCTGTTTCTGCGTGGGTTTCCTCCAGGTGCTCCAGTTTCCTCCCACAGTCCAAAGATGTAGCAGGTTAGGGTGGATTGGCTATGCTAAATTGCCCTGCTGTGTCCAGGGATCCCTAAGTTAGGTGGATAAGCTGCAGGGATGGATTACTTTTTGGAGGGTCGGTGTGGACTTGTTGGGCCAAATGGCCTGTTCTCACACTGTAGGGATTCAATGAATTGCTGTGGGTCATGAGTCACAAGGAGGTGAGTCTGGCTAAGGATGGAACATTCTCCTTTCTTAAAGGAAATCAATTCATTCCTTCACATTCATGAGGACATTGCTGGCTCGGACAGAATTTATTGTTCATCCCAGAGGGAGGTTAAGAGTCAACCACATTGCTGCAGGTCTGGAGTCACATATAGGCCAGACCAGCTAAGGATGGCAGTTTCCTTCCCTGAAGGATATTAGTGAACCAGATGGGGTTTTTTCAACAATCGACAATTAGACTCTTAATTCTAGATTTTTATTGAATTCAAATTCCATCATTTGCCATGGCGGGATTTGAACCCAGCTCTCCAGGACACTACCTGGGTCTCTGGATTAGCAATAAGTCCAGTGGGCCATCGCCTCCAAGAATGAGCTTTTCTTTCAATAGTGAGGCTAGCTTTAAAATGAATGGCACTAGGTGACCTGGAGGGGGTCAGTGCACACACAATGGACAGAATGGTCTCTTTCTGTGTTGTAACAGTTCTTTGATTAACGTAACAGTTCTTTGATTAACTAGTTGAATTGAAATTCCATCAGCTGCCTTGGAGGGACTTGAACACAGAGAGGATGAGTTTGGATGTTTGGATTGCTAGCCCACCGACAGCACTGCTACGGCATTGTTGTTAACCAGGTTAGTGTGAGACATGAACATACAAACAAGGAGCAGGAACTAAGCCCTTTCAACCTGCTCCACTATTCAATAAGGTCGTGCTTGATGTGACTTTAATTTTAACTCTATATTTCTCCATATCCTCTGATTTCATTCCCTTGGTCATCAAGAATCTTTCCAACTGTGCCTTAAAATTATTTCAAGATTCTGCTTTTAGAGGAAGTGAATTCCAAAGACTGATAACCATCTGAGAAAAGTATTTACTCATTTCTATTTTAACCCCCTTATTTTGAAACAGTGATCCCTAGTTGTAGATTCTCTATTAAGAGGAAACATCCTTCCCACATCCATCTGGTCAAATCTCCCATCTTATATGTATCAATTCAGTCATTTCTGACTCTTCTAAATCAAGGAATCCCTACAGTGTGGAAACAGGCCATTCAACCCAACAAGTCCATACCAAGTCTCCAAAGAGCATCCCACCGCAGCAACCCCACATTTCCCATGGCTAAACCATCCATCCCTGATTTAACATGCCAGTCCACCTAACCTGGACATTATCAGACTGTGGGAGGAAACCGGAGCATCCAGAGGGAACCCATGCAGAGAATATGCAAACTCCACACAGACAGTCACCTGAAGGTGGAATCGAACCCAGGTCCCTGGTGCTGTGAGACAGCACTGCTAAGCACTGAGCCATCATGCCACCCTATGCTAAACACTGGAGGATACAGGTTACTAGCCTTTCCTCATAAGGCAATCTGCTCGTTCCAGGTATTATTCAAGTAAACCTTCTCTCAACCGCTTCTAATGCATCAACATCCATCTGTAAGTATGGCAACCAGTACTGGACAGTAGCCAAATGTGGAGTGGTCCTACGGATGAACATGTTGCTGGTCTGGGAGGGCAAGCTCACTCGGTGCATAGTTCTGCTCACTTCAGGGCTAGGGTGAACATTGCTTCTCTCCACTTCACGCGCAGCACAGCCATCAGGAACCATTCATAGATGACCCAATTCTTTGTCAGGGTTTCAGATGAAGCGAGCTGTTACAAATTTCATTGTGATGTGCTGAGGGTCATCCCATGAGCCCAGGTAATGGAGCGCCTCTGGGTATCAGACCACGATGACGCTGCAGTGAGCGCAGAACCTCAGGGGTGGACTTGACTGGAGCCCCCACCCCCCCACCAAGTGCAGGACTTGGGCAGCAGTAGCAAACGTTCAAAGGAGAACTTTGACGGCTGAAGGGTTCCTCATGAAAAGCTGCTAAAAATTGGGCAGTTGGCCTGAAGAGAGAAGCAATTGCCCTTCAGTGGGAATAGCATTATCCATTGTCCTCAAGCCATGGAAAGGGAACTGTGCTCAGATATAACCTGAGATATTATCCAATCACAAGAACTCATCCAACTGTACCTGGTCATCTATTCCAAATCGCATGAGTCAACAGAATACAACTACACCAAATGCAATTTTTTTGAACTGTTTATTTTGAGATTTAGCATTAATAACACTGCCTCTTTAACTATGTTATTGTACCTTTAGTTATCCTAAACTAGCTGAGCAATGACTAGAGGCTCCTTGTTATGAAAGAATCTTTTCATTTTTATTTATTGACATACTGTGAAAGCTTGTCGTTGTCTCAAGTGGACCCCTCTGCCAGAGAGCATTGCCAGTCTCACAACAGCCTCCTTAGACCCTACTGTGTTATTTTGAACTATTTCTACACTGTTTCATGTGTTGCACTGTCAACACAGTCCACATCCCTCCTTTAGTGGGATCTCAGCTACGCTGCAATAATTAACATATTATTGGACGTCACTCCAATAGCTCCCCATTGCATGCAGCAACACACAGTAATCTATGATACAGCGCTCTCTCAACGTCTCTCAGTACTGGGTCGGTCTGAAAGTTGGAGGATGATTCTGTTCTGGCTGGAGTGGAGTGTGTGGTGAATCTCCTTGGAACTTTCTGAAAGTACTTGTAACAGGTAAGCAGTGACTTTTTTTTAAATGGTTACAGTTTGCATCAGAGATTGAATAACTGTGCTAATTAAAATGACACAAGTATTTTACCAGTGTGGAATTGTGATTTTCAAAAAGCTTATATGCAGCACCAAGAGACTAACGGAAGCAGATTCAACAGGGGGTTTAAAGGGGAATAATTAAATAGATGCTTGCAAAGTTCACATGGCTATAGGGAAAAGCATAGGTGAGTGGCACTAATTTCAAACTTTCTCAAAGAGGCACAGTGGGCTGGAATTGCCTCTTTCTGTGCTGCATAGCTCCTATGGTACCTTAAAAACATTTGACACAAGTTAGTTCTTTTGAAGAACGATTTGGAGATGTCAGTGTTGGACTGGGGTGTATAAAAGGTAAAAATCACACAACACCAGGTTATAGTCCAACAGGTTTAATTGGAAGCACTAGCTTTCGGAGCGCTGCTCCTTCATCAGGTGGTTGTCGTCGCTCCGAAAGCTAATGTGTTTCCAATTAAACCTGTTGGACAACCTGGTGTTGTGTGATTTTTAACCTTTGAAAAAACACTGTGCAACAAAATGCTTCCTCCCCATGGTGGCCAAGCTGTTAATAATCACAACATTGCAAATGCTAGCCTCAGAATAACTGCAGTGATGTGTCCGTACATGCACGAAAATGGAAGATTCAGTTTTCATTAGGGGTCGATTTCAGTCCAGGTTATAAACTACTAATACCTGAATGAAGAAAAAAAAATTTCTGTTAACACTTTTTGTAGATTGAACACCTTACATTAATATAGAAATGGAAATGTAAGCAGAGTTCAGTCGCAGGGATATTTCAGAATCTAAGTGCAGTTGAACAGAACTCATGAATCAATGTGGGTTTTGTCAAATTCCTTTCGCTGGATTTTCCAGCATTTTATTAAACGGTGTCCATCTCTGACATCCTCTCACAAAAACTCAATGCTTTGCAAGTTAGCAGCCCATTCTGAAATGAAAAGCTTTGTGTTGCAATTACACTTACATTGAAGCTGTTGAGATACTACGCCAGTGATGTAAATGTAGTCTGAATCCAAAACTAATGCATCGTATCAGGGCGAGACACATCCGGATATTAGCTCCTTGAGATTCAGAAAAGGTCATGCAGAATTGATTGGCCCCTGCCAAGTGCATGCTGTGCAAATTCTAACAGGAAAGACAGAGGAGAAGATTGAAAAATCATATATTCAAAAAGGTGTGCTTTGTTAAACAGAAATTCTGTGTACTTGGGCCATCTGGATTCCACGTTGTATTTGCATTCCTGAACAAGTAACTTTATTTGGTCTTTAAACATAATCATATTAATCTTTTTTTTGCATTTAAGCAGGAAGTTCTCCAAAAGAACCCAGCAACGATTTACATTTCCATAGCACCAAAACCTTCCAAAGCTCTTCACAGGTGTGCTGTCAACAAAATTTGTCACCAGGCAGCAGCTTTAACACAACCACTTTCTGCTCCGAAAAAGAACAAAGGGACGACAGGTTGAGAAGTTTGGGAAAGAGTGAAGATTAAATTTGTGAAGATTTATTAAACTGACCGCAACAGTGCGTCGACAATTGAAATCTTGGCTTGTTGGGATCCAAGAGAAACATGGCAGAGGTAGAAGGTGCCCAGGAAATTACCAAACAGGGACTAGAAGAACATCCAGTCATGATATCCCCTAGTGTGTGTGAAAATCAAGACGTGCCAAATAAAGAGGAATCTGGAGATCTCACAATAAATGAAGAACCATTTGAGATTAGCAAAGCAATTGAAGAAACAATGGCTATGGAGGTGCAACTGGCAAAAGCAACTGGTGCAGAGATTACTGTTGAAGAAGAACAAGTGACTGAAAGAAATGAAGTTCTTGGAGGTAAAGGAGATCCAGGTCTCAAGGCAAGAAATGAAAACAATGAATCTGAAGAGAATATCTCAGTGCAGACTGCAATGGAACCTGAAGAAACCTCCTTACAGGCTGATGTTGAACTTAAGACAGAACAATCAGACCAAGACCCTTGTAGAGAAGAACTGTCTATTGATGGTCGATCTATACAAGATGGTCAAATTAATCTCCAAGAATCAGAAAGCCAGGGGTACAGAGAGGAGATTGAAGCATTAACGGCAATGGAGAACATTGGACTCTCCACTTCTGTGGATGGTTCAATGAGAGAAAACATTCAAGGATGTGAAGACTCCCAGGTACAATGTATAGCTGAGGTAGGAAGATCCAAGACCACTGGAAAAGCAGAAGCCATTCCAACTGGTTCAGGGGGTGCAACGGATATTCTGGTTAAAGCAGGAGTTGAGCCTGATTGTCAAGAAGTATCGGATAGTACAAATGAGACTCCTACAGGTGTGAACAATAGTGACATGCAAGAAGAATGTTGCAAAGATGCCAAACATATTGCAGGGCAGACAGAGTTGCCAGTCTACTCAGATACGGATAATGGCTCAATGGTAGCTAGCCAAGATGATGGTAAGTCAAGCGAAGGTGACATATTGGTTAAGGAAACACAAGGAGGAGCTGCTGATACATGTGTGTGTTATGATGAAGAGCTGCCAACAGAAATCAAAACTGGACTGAAAGCCCCAGCAGAGATTGACTTGAAAATATTGGAAAACATCGACGCAGATTTAGAAACCCAAAATAAAGGTGTCGGAAAAGGGCGACAAACTTCTGCCATGGGTTCGGAAGAAAGTCGAGATACTTGCCAAGCGCACGCTCCAACGTGCTTGAGAAATCTTCCAGAATGTCTCGAAAACTCAGCTGAGAATCAGGGCACACACTTAGATCCATTAGCAGAAGGGACAGGTGAAATTCCAGTCAGCACAGCAGATAAATTATCTGGAAAAATGGCAGAAGATGCTGAAGAAGAACAAGCAATCTCAAACACCTCTGCACGCTCTCAGGCAACTGAAATAGTGGAAAAGGTGGAAGAACATGTGCCCCATCCAGGCAATTTGATCAAGGCCAGCCAAGCCACGGAATCACCATCGAGAAGCCCCAGGGAGAATGCAGGAGTCAGCAATACTGGTCTGGAACAACAATGCAAGACAGGAATATCAGAATCTGAGGATCAAGACATACCTTAGCTAACAGAACTAGGGGACAATCAGATGATAGTAGCAAGTGAACAATAGGTAACCTGATATTTCTCTTGATCCTTTGCAGTATTTACTCAAGAAGCATAGTTAAACTGGTTTGTTGATAGAATGCATTTGCATGCCAGAAGTGAACTTAAATGGTAACATTGTCAAATGCTTCTGATAATGCAGCAAGTTAAAGCTGATTCTCAGTTATAGCTCAGTACATAAATGATAGGTTTTCACTTGGGGTGAAGACCAATTATAAAAGGAAGTAAACCTTCCTTGTAGCTCCTGTACCTAGGAGAGACGCTATATCACTGACACAATGACCTGGAGTTTGCAACAGAAGTACTGGTGAGGCTGCCAGCCACCAAAAAACCCCCCCAACATTTCAATTTATATTTCCTGCTTTAGGGGCTGCATTCCTCGGAGTGTTCTTCAAGCTGATCGGTGGAAGAATCATTCTGTTGCTTGCTCCGCTGTCGCACAATGCAAATTCCTTGGGAAGGAGATCATGTTGAAAGGGGTCCCAAAATACTTTAAATTGCCGCTCAACGGCCAAAGCACTCTGAGGACAAGCACTGTTCCTTTGTTATTGACTACAAAATCTAGGCCAATTTGTTCCGCTTAGCAGTGATGGACACTCAACTACAGAACGCATTGTGATAGCCAACTCCTCACCTGCATCAAAAGTGTTTCTTCTTTTAACATTACACAATATTTCAGATATACTGCATTTAAGAAATATCTCTGGTCGGTTGGTTTGAGAGGTCAGGCTTTCTAAGCGTAAACATGGACTCACACAGTCATCATTAAAATAATTTTGTAGTCTCCCTAGTCTTCATATTCAATTCCTAAGATGAGCTACAAGGTAGGGGAGAGCAAATGGTGAGGTCCCATTGTGCACACATTGCCTCCTCGCTCAGCTATGAGGTAGTGTATGGGTGAACAATATTAGAGATTAACGATTAATACATTTACACTGCACAAAATAACCTATGCATTTCAAATTCTATTATGTGCTTAAAACTTGGAATTAACAAAACCTGCAAATTCAGTAAATCCTGCAAAGTACTGCAGATACCTACCTGCAAATAGAGCTTTAGACTGTAATTGATTATATAAATAGTCTTAGCCTTCTGATGGATACATCCATGTTTAATCTTTTCTATAATTAAAATCGATATTTTGTTATGTCACAAGCTTGTGCTGTAATCTGTGTTGCAACCTGTAGAGGGGGGAACGACAGTATAGTGGTCACGTTATGGGATTAGGAATCTTAAGGCATGGAATTATGTTCCCAAGAGTTGAAATCCCACCATAACAACTGGAGAATTAAATTCAATATTTAAACGTGGATTGAAAAACGACTCTCCGTGCTGGTGAGCATAAAACAAATCAGATGCCATTAAACCCCAGCTAATTCGTTACTGATGTTGAGAAAGACCAGGATGTAACTCTAGACTCTCAGTGACTCAGTTCACTCAAGTGACCTCAAAATCAAACAGAAAAGGCCCTTCAGCCTATCACGTCTGTACCATCAACTATTGTTCTAGCAGTCCACTCTTCTACATTAAGATGGTAGCTCCATCACTGCCTTCAGAAGAGACATGCACAACTTGAGCATTTTTTTAAAAAACAAAGTCCTGGCTTGCTGAGTTAGATAATGTCTGACGTAAAATCAAGAGTGGAGATCTTGGTAGATATGATGCATGGTCTTTTAGTCACAATCACAAAAAGGACCATTATACTATGAGGTGGGAGAGCTGAACTAACCAGATTGCAATGGTTGTACACCCTGCAAAAAGGCATCCTTTTGTATTCTCATTCTGGTAGCCATGTAAGACTTAACTTTTAATAAAACTTTCAAACATTGTACGGAATGTTAATTTCACCCTTGGTCTAGAAAAGAGAAGGCTGCAATGATTTATCTAGATCATCACAAAATACATCTGCCTAAAAATAGCAGGAAAGGAATATTGCCATTTCATTTTCACCACACAGTGAAAAAAATACATACAAGTTATGATGGAGGATGCATAATCTGAATTACATGAGGAAAGAAGAGGGGTGAAATGAACTGGATACCTCTTTGAAGAGCACAATGGACTCATACTGTACAATCTTATTTACTGAAGCTTTACACAGGTTTTGTCAGACATTTGTACAGTTTGACAATTAACTTACAGAATAATTAAAGGATTTAAGCAAGTTATGATTTCACAGCAAACCTATGCTAGAGTTTGGAGCACTTTATCCTAGTTGTTAGAAAGCTCAACTTTTTTCAAAGTCAGCCTATTAGTACCAGAGCCTTATCCAGGATGAGCCGCCAGTACTTAGATTCTAATACCATCATTTGACACGTATCAAGCGCATTATCCAACCGTCTCAGCACCGTACCCTCCCAACTACACTCAATTCTCCCTACACCCAATTTTACAGAAACCTTTTTTAAAAAAGTCAGACGTACAGCACGGAAACAGACCCTTCAGTCCAACTTGTCTATGCTAACCAGATATTCCAACCCCATGCTAACCAGATATTCCAACCCAATCTAGTCGCACCTGCCAGCACCTGGCCCATACCCCTCAACCCTTCCTATTCTTTACCCATCCAAGTGCTTTTTGAATGTTGCAATTGTACCAGCCTCCACCACTTTCTCTGGCAGCTCATTCCATACACGTACCACCCTCTGCATGAAAATGTTGCCCCTTCGGTCTCATATCTTTTCCCTCTCACTCTAAACCTATGCCTTCCTAGTTCTGGACTCCCCGACCCCAGGAAAAAGACTCAGTCTATTTATTCTATCCACACCCCTCATTAATTTTGTAAACCTCTATAAGGTAACCCCTCAGCCTCCAATGCTCCAGGGAAAACAGCCCCAGCCTGTTCGACCTCTCCCTATAGCTCAAATCCTCCAACCCTGCCAATATCCTTGTAAATCTTTTCTGAACCCTTTCAAGTTTCACAACATCTTTCTGATAGGAAGGAGACCAGAATTGCATGCAATATTCCAACAGTGGCCTAACCAATGTCCTGTACAGGCGCAACATGACCTCCCAACTCCTGTACTTGGAAAAGGGACAACTTTTTCTTTTCTACAAAGAGAACTGCACTGTTGAGAATAGGAATTCCAAGCCTACCATCCAGTTCTGACCACTATATGGAGAATGTAGGTTCGACATTTGCCTTTGGACAGAGATGGAGAAATGCCTGACTAGGAAAAACACAGTCCTGCTCTCAAATCATAGTTGCTACAGCACAGAGGACCTTACATTAGCGACCAGCAAGAGCAACTCAGCTAGTCCCTGCAACTTGGAATGCTTTTCAGCCTTTCACTCAAAAGGTTGAGATGTTGAAATCAGTTAACTGACCACCCAGCTGCTTAACTGAATTGCTCCTTGCACTAGCATTTGCAGTTGAAATAGTGCAATTTCTTAAACAGAAGCACCAAGGGGCAAAGAGGACAGAAAAGATGAATCCACACTCCACACCATATACCACTGTCCTCCTTACACCTCTCCAAGGTCTTCCCCGAAATCTATGCAAAAGGAATTGATGTCTGACTACTAAACGAGCAGCAGGAATGTTCCATAATCTGGAATTCCCCTTCTGATGCCAAGTGTCATCTGGGATAAAGGTCAATAGAGTATGTTCAACTCAGGGAAGTGGCTTTAAGCACTGGGGAGTTCACACCAGTTCAGTCCAGGATGAAGCATAGCTCAAGATGAAGTTACAGGTGTACAAGAATCACCCTGGCCTTCTTGATGGTGGAGTGTGAAGATTTGGAAAGTATTATCAAAGAAACCTTGTTGAGGTGCTACAGTGATGGTGATGGAGGGAGGGAGGACACTCACAAACTGAAAGACAGTAGAGGAAATAAAAAAGTTCTCCAAAATCAGTAGAATAACTTTCAACCATGTAAAAAAAACAGATGAGTTGATTAATATTACTTTATTTCTAGTTAATCAGATGGATTGCAGCAGTTCAAGGCGGCATCTCAGCTTCAACTTCTCAAGGGCAGCTAGGAAGATGGAATAAATGCTGGCCTGACCAGTGTCATTGACATCACATGACTAAAATAAAATTAGCATTAGCGGTTTTCAGAGTTTCCTGATATACCCAATATCAGCTGGGTCTTGTGCTCATTAATTCCAGCCAAAGACAGATGAAAAAGAAAACAAGATATATTGAAGCAAGTCTCCAGATTTTAGTTTTATTTAAACCAATTTGAGTGCATATAACAACATGGTTCACTTCAACAGCCTGGTTCATAAAACCAAGAACTTTTGAAGATTGTTAATATCATGCCTGCCACCAGCAAGCTCAGTGAAACTTTTTCCACAAAAACATATCAGAAAGGAAAATTCAAAATACTTGCCTTCGAATTTCTCCCAGAGGTTAACCCTAAAAGACAGCACTTTGATAGTTTACCAAGGTCCATCACCTCACTAACACAGTTAGCACTTTCAATACCTTGCACATCTGGTCTTTCTCCATACAGTTACAAATTGGCAGGGATTTGGAAGTACAGTGGTTGAACAGGCTGCAGATTGGAAAGGTTACAGGTCTGCTGGTGGGGAAGTACAAACACTGCTATGCTAATCTGGCAAGGGTTGAAGAGAAATACATCATTGAAGCATATACTCAACTTTAGCCAACTATAATTTTACACATTAAAAATCCCAGTTTGGACATGGACAAGAAACCAGAAATTAAAACTGCTCTGAAACAAAAAAAAAGAGCAAGAAAAAAAAAAGGTGACATTGGTCAGTAAAACATACAAATCACTGGTTTTGTTCAGAAAAGCAAATCATTATGAAGTCGCAAGTCCTTTCCCCTCAACGAATGGTGCTGATGGCCGATGATAAGCTTGTCCACTTCAGAGTGCATCATTGTTTACTGGTAGTACAGCTCCAAGTTCATTCCATCGTGGATCTCATCTGAAAGCAGTCTGGTTAAGGGCATAAATACTGAGAATGCCCAGTCTACAATAAACATTTTTCAACCACCTGTTTGGACACATCTGGCACTGGAGTGAGTTGAACCCAGACAGTACTACTGCGCCACAAGATCCTCACAGACTGCAACATGTTGTGCTATTGACCCCCTATTTCAACACCAATATCAAGAATCACTGAACTGGATTGTTATTTCAAACAGTCCCCTCTCACCCTAAACCTATGCCCTCTAGTAGGGAGTCCAGAACTAGAGGGCATAGGTTTAGGGTGAGAGGGGAAAGATATAAGAGAGACCTAAGGGGCAACCTTTTCATACAGAGGGTGGTACATGTATGGAATGAGCTGCCAGAGGATGTGGTGGAGGCTAGTACAAATACAACATTTAAGAGGCATTTGGATGGCTATATGAATAGGAAGGGTTTGGAGGGATATGGGCCGGGTGCTGGCAGGTGGGACTAGATTGGGTTGGGATATCTGGTTGGCATGGATGGGTTGGACCGAAGGGTCTGTTTCCGTGCTGTACATCTCTATGACTCCATAACCAAGAAATTGGATCAGTTTCTAAAAATCAAAGCAAGAAAAAAAAAAATCCAAATCTGACATAGAAAGAAGTTGATAACTTTTGAGAATTCAGTGAATGCTGCTAACCTGGTAGGCAGAATCAGCTTGGAGTTCCAAAACATTCTTCATAAAGATCAAGAAGCTTCCTCAGAGGATTGCATTAGTTATAATTTTAGCCTTTAAATGGAAAACAGAATTTAAGTTGTAAACTGGTCTCAATATACTTTGAAAGTGGCTACCCAACCAGTGTTCCACAAGGATCGACATTAGGAACGTATTACCTCTTACTGGTATTAATAACCAGTTTAAAAAGAGTTAGAGAGATAATCTGCAGATTTTCAGATTACAGCCTGTTCTGATATAAGACGACAATTCCATTCCCACTTGATCCAGCGTTATAAGAAAATCATATAATAGTAGCACCATTTAAACTAACTGGGCCGGAATCATGTTAGAGCCAAACACGCAAGGAAAGTTTATGCTCTACAAATAACGGTCAATCGCATTATAGCCAAATTGCGTTGAAGAAACACACATTATAGCAGAACTGACTGTATACAAACTACATGCACATTGTTAGGGCTGGAGAAGATTCTGAATTATTACAACCATCTCAAGATGTGGGGAATTGGCTCAATGATTAGCAAATAATTTTGAAAAAGTTGCATTATTCATGTAAACAAGTGAAGTCTGAGGCAAAATATATCCATAAAATACAGTGGAGAACAAAGTAAAACATTTGTGCTCTGGAGCACTAGGGGATGTGATGGTCTTGGGGTATTATCTCTGGACTGTTAATTCAGACAATGTTCTGGGGATGTGGGTTTGAATCCTGGCATGACAGATGGCAAAATTTGAATTCAATTTAAATCTGGAATTGCAAGTCTAACGATGACGATGAATCTCTTGCTGACACCTGGAAAAATCCATCTGGTTCAGTAATGTCCTTAAGGAAGGAAATTGCCATCCTTATCTGGTCTGGCCTACATAGGACTCCAGACCCACAGCAACGTGGTTGACTCTCAATTGCCCTCTGGGCAAATTACAGATGGCCTGGCCAGCGATGTCCTCGCCTGTGAACGAATAAAAAAAGCTACTACTCAAAAAGTTAATCAGTAAATTTTGAGTCTGCAGTTACATCAAGCAGCAGTTTGTTTGGATGATACATTTTGTCCTCATACAAAATTTTGGGGGTGGGACATTCTTCCTTAAACTCAATGATCACCCTGCAGCGGATGGGAGAATAATTTGCCAATGCAATGTATGGACTTCTTTTCAGACTGTAGTGGAGGCAGGGTTGCCAAATATTTCCAAGTCTGAGTTTTGCAGATTCTTGCTTCACAGGAGTTATAGGTAATAAACAGCAAAGTGGTGCTGGGAGCCCAACCTGACCAGCCATTGAATAGTCGAGTGGGCACCAGGCATGGGAAAGCCTCTTCTGATCAGTGATCATGCATGCATGACCACTAAAGTCTTCAACAGTACTTATCTCTCCTACATCTGTGCGTAGATCAGTCTTTAGACAGGGCTCCTTGGCCTCCAGTTGAAAAAACATCCATTTTTGACATTTTCCTTTGCGTTGAGAACAAGCTTATAGAAGTTAGAACAGGGTGTTATCATGAGTGTGTGAATACTTTACAATGTTTCTCTCATACCCTTCTGTCTCCAATCATGTCAAAAAGCCATTATCAGAGTTATGACAACAAAAAGATACAATCTTGTAACTGAACATGATTCTTGAAAATTGTATACCTGGAATGGAAAAATAAAAAGTTAAAATTAGAAGCAACAACTGAAATGAAGCCTCTTTGGACCATAACAAGACAACGATCTGAATTTCAACACAAGGGATAAAATGCTGCAAATGGTTCCAAATCAGTGCACGAGCTTTTTCTAGCAAGACACATTTAATAAAAATATTCCTGATGAAGGGCTTTTGCCCGAAATGTCGATTTTCCTGCTCCTCGGATGCTGCCTGACCTGCTGTACTTTTCCAGCACCACTCTGATCTAAACACTGGTTTCCAGAATCTGCAGTCCTCACTTTTGCCTCATTTAATAAAAACACTGACTCAAAAAAAGTTAGCATTCTAGAAAAGCTCCCATTCTAGCAAGGAATGGGAGGATATGAGGAGGCATTTGTATTATTCTAACATCACTGGACATGCTAATGTTCTGGGGAGGCGATGGAGGGTAAAATCTGAATTCAATAAAAAACTAGAATTAAAAAGAAAATCAAGCCACTGCCAAATGTCGTGAAGATTTATCTCGCTCATCAATGGCCTATAGGGAAGGACATCTTGTCCTTGTCTAGTCTGTCCTACATGGGACTCCAGACCCGCAGAAATATGGTCAACTCAAGATGTCCTCAGAATTGGCAGAAGCAAACAGATGGGCAACAAATACCATCAACATGCACATCCAACAGAATAATGTTAATATGGTTAATTGAAGCAATGAGAGGAGGCTAATCCAGAGAATAGATCTATGTTCACGTATTGCAAATGCCATGCAATTCAAGAAATCAGTATTTCACAGTCACATGAGAAAACAAACCATTTTTTTAAGACGAGCTTGTTCCATTTTGTTCCTGTCTGTGCAGCTATCAGTTTCTTCAGATCTTTTATGGTATCATCAGGACTAGAAGGGAGAAATGTTAAGGAGAACACAGAACAAAAAAAAAACCACAAACTTGCAAGACCTTCCCACCTGTTTTTACAGCTTATGTAGCCTGTGTTTGCTATTTTACTTAGAAACAAAGGGTGGTGGTCAATACAGTTCTATACAAGAGTAGTTGCCAAAGCCTTCCTATTTTAGCTTACATAAGCCACATGGGCTATTTATTAAAGAAAAATGGTTAATACATACATTCTTCAGTTATAATTTGTGATGTGAGTTAACATATATACCAATACCTTACCTGCTGCCTTTAATATTGCAAAGCAACCCTCATTACCCATTCTGCAGTCAAATCTACTTTAAGGAAGAAGACAAAGTACTCAAACAGTGTCAATCTTGCCTACAACTCTAAGTGTAAATCTCTACAAATCAGATTTCCATTCCTACCTCAGTAGACCAGCCCTAACCAAATTCTGTTAATATGGTGCATTGCCTTCCCGGACAGCTTTTAATATAGTGGACCATTTTTCTCAAATCATTCACCCTTGTTAACCAAATTCAATTCAGATTCTCCAACACCCCAACATCAGAATTCTTATTTAAATATCGTCACAGCCTTGTATCCTCTTCAACTTAAGAGATACAACTTGCCACAACTCTACATACCCTTCATTCTCTGCCCCACCATTAAAAAGCAGTGCCTTCAACCTATACTTGGGATTCCTCTTAAACTCCTCTGCCCCATCTTCATAGACTGTTGAAAGACTTCCCTTTAGATCTCACCTATGATCAGTAACTCAGCACCTTGTGGCAAACAGGTTACAACGAAGCATACAAGTTTGTGAATGTTAATACATTACTCCCATTCAATCAGAACACAAAATAATCACTGTTGCACTGCTAATTGCCTTTAAAAATGTTACTGAAACCTAAGGGAAAATAAACTACAGTGAAACTTTGGATTTCCAACATTCACAACTTTGTTTTCCAAAACAATAAACACAAGGCTACCTATTTTTACTGAAGACTCATCATATAACTGTATCTTGGGTAATTTTTAACAAATCCTCCAATCAGCAAGAGCAAAAACAGATTCACATTCCAATTTAGGCCTTTCTTAACACAAGGCAAAAGCATTCTACTTTTTGTTTGGCTGCACAGTGGAGCCTCAAAATGCTACAAAAGGCTCGAACACAGAATCAAAGAATCCTACAGTGTAGAAGCAGGTCATTCAACCAATCAAACCCACACCAAACCTCTGAAGAGCAACCCACATCCTTACCCTATCCCTTTAACCCCACATTACCCATGGCTAATTCACCTAGCTTGCACTTCCTTGGATTTCATGGGTGATTTAGCATGTCCAATCCACCTAACCTGCACACCTTTGGATCGTGGGGAGAAAGTGGACCACACCGAGGAAACCCACAGAGTCTTGGGGAGAACTTGCAAACTCCACACAGACAGTTGCCTGGCGGTGGAATCAAACCCGGTCTCTAGTGCTGTGAGGCAGCAGTGCTAACCACTGAGCTGCTGTACTGCCATCTCAACCCGAAGACAATGATACAGATGACACTGCCATAAGCTATTGTTCAGCCACCTCAAATTATTTTCCGTCTTCGGTGTGTTAGCAACAGCAAGACCAACAGAAGAGTGCTCAATGAGTTCACAACCAATATAGTGATAAGAGGTAACATTCCGGTTTTAAAAAAGTCAGCATAAATTTTTATTACCAATTTTAAAAGGATACTTGCACTTCACTCGAACTTTTTTCCCTAAACGATCATTGCAAACTATCTCAATCATTTTGAGGTATTCTTAGGAAAGAAAGAAAAACAAAAGATGCATTTAAAAGAAAACTCAATAGTCAAGCTTGCTCTAACCTGTATTCCACAGAATTACTATAAAACATATACATTTTAAAAAGTGGTTAAGAAAACAAAAATGTGACCGTGTATGCTGCCTGAAACCTTGGATGAAGCAGATTCAAAATGACATTTGAAAGAGAATTGGGTAAATTTGGAGGGAAAGTAAATTGTACTTAAAAAGAACCAGCATATATACAATAGCCCAAACGGTCATCTCCTGTTTCAGGATCATTCAAGAATGCTCTCAGAATTGAAGGACATCCACATTTTGAAGTAAAGTCCAATTTGGAATACAGGAATGAATAATCATTTTTCTATATGCTATAATTTGCTTTACTCAGTAAAGTCTCAAAACAAACAAATTTAAACAAATAATTGAGAACCACTAATTTCAGCCACTGTCATGAACCCCAGAGTGCACCTCCTTTCACCCTCATACCTTCCCCCTCCTACTCCCTCATCCCCTTCTTTCTTCCCTTAGCCCACTCCACCTCCTACACATTGCCCCCTCCTGGCCTCCTCATTCACTTTCTCCATCCCTCCTCCTTCCCTCAACACTCTCACCTTCCCTCTTCTCTTATCCAAACTCTTATCCAAACTCCTTTCCTTACAGTTGGAGTATGTTTGTCTTGTTGACTTTGCTCTTTAGAGCATTACCTACTATTTCTCCTTTCCACACCTTCATTTACAGCCTTTTTAAATGGGCTGAGTGGCAGCAGATAGAGTGGAGTCTCTACTGTGTGAAAGCAGGCCATCAAGTCCAACCCTCTGAAGAGCATCCTACCTAAACCCATCCCTGTAACCCTGCACTTCCTTCAATACGATGGGCATTTTAAAACAGTCAATCCATCTAACCTGCACATCTTAGGACTGTGGGAGGAAACCCAAGCAGACACTGCGAGAACATGGAAACGATACACAGAGCTGGAATCAAACCAGAATTCCTGGCACTGAGGCAGTAGTGCTAACCACTGAGCTACCGTGGATAAACACAAGGTATTGTATTTTGGTAAAACAAACAAGGGCTTGCCCTACACAATTAATGGTAGGGCTCTGGGTAATGTTATAGAAGACAGATCTACAGGTTCCGCCAGATAATTTTTTGAAATTGGCATCACACGTAGACAGGATGGTAAAGACGACATTTAACATGCTTGCCTTCACTGAATCATAGAATCCCTAGAATGGAAACAGACCACTCAGCCCAGCAAGTTCACACCGATTCTCCCAATACCATCCCCCACAGACTCACCTCCATACTCTATCCCCATAAGCCTACATTTCCCATGGCTAATCCACCTAACCTACACATCCCTAGACACTATGGGCAATTGAGCATGGTCAATCCACCTAACCTGCTCATCATTGGACTGCAGGAGGGAACCCACATGGGCACGTGGAAAATGTTCAAACTCAACACATACAGTCACCTGGGTCCCTGACACTGTTAGGGATAGCCAGCATGGCTTTGTGGGAGGGAAATTATTTTCACAAACTTGATTGAGTGTTTTGAGGAAGTAACCAAGAAGATCGAGGAGGGCAGAGTGGTGGATGTTATTTACTTTGACAAAGTTTCATGGTCAACTAATTAGAAAAAAGGTTAAATCAAATTGGATTCAGGGCAAACTTGCCAATTGGATACAAAATTGAGTAGATGGCAGAAGACAGTGTGGCGGAGGGGAATGGTTTTTCCACACTGGCAATCTGTTACCAGTGGTGTTCAACAGGGTCTCTTTTGTTTGTCATTTATATAGATGATTTAGTTGTGAATATAGCAGCCATGTTTAGTAAGTTTGTGGATGACACCAAAATTGGTGGTATAGTAGACAGTGAAGAAGGATATCCAAGATTACAAACAGATCTTGATCAACTGGGTCAAAAGGCAGAGGAGTGGCAGATGGAGTTTACTTTAGATAAATGCAAAGTTTTGCATTTTGGTAAAACAAACAAGGGGGAGAACTTAAACAATTAAAAGTAGGGCCTTGAATAAAGCAGTAGAACAGAGACCTAGAGGGCTGAAGTACCTAATTCTTTGTAGTTTGCATCGCATGTAGATAGGGTGGGTTCAGAAGGTGTTAAGCATGCTTGTCTTCATTGCTCAGACCTTGGAGTCTAGGAGTTGTGATGTCATGTTGAGGTTCTACAGGATGTTGGGGAGGCCTCTTCTGGAGTATTGTGTCCAGTTCTGGTCATTCTGCTGTAGGAAGATATTATTAAACTAGAGAGGGTTCAGAAAAGATTTACCAGGATGTTGTCAGGAACAGAGGGTTTGAGTTACATCGAGAGGCTGGATAGGTTGGGACTTTTTTACTAAAGTTTAGGTGGTTGACAAATGACTTTATAGAGACTGATAAAATCATGAAGGGCATAGGTAAGGTGAATAACAAAGGTTTTTGGCCTTGGGTAAAGGAGTTCAAAACTAGGGGGCACATTTTTAGGGTGCGAGGAGAAAGATTCAAAAGGGACATGAGGGGCAACTTTTTCCACACAGAGGGTGGCTTGTGTGTGGAATGAACTGCCAAAGGAAGTGGTAGATACAGGTGCAGTTACACTATTTAAAAGGCATTTGGACAGTATATGAATAGGAGAGGGGGATTGAGCGGTGACCTTGCAGAGCTTTACAAAATTATGCGGGCATAGAAAAGGTGAGTGACTAGGATCTTTTTGCTGGGATGGGGATTTCAAGACTAGGGGCCAGTCTTTAAGCTGAGAGGAGAAAGATTTATAGATGACAAGGGGCAACCGTTTTACACAGTGGTTCATAAGTATAATGAACTTTCAGAAGTGCAGAATAAAGGTACAGTTAAACATTTAAAAAACATTTAGATACGAATGTTTGGAGGCTTGTGGGCCAAGCACAGGAAGATGGGGCTAGTTTAGTTTGGACTTATGACTGGCATGGACTGGTTGGACTGAACAGTCTGCTTCCATGCTCTATGACTTTATAAGACTTTGTATCCTGAAGATGAATCTCACAGGGCTGGAAACATTACTTCTGTTTCTCTCTCTCCCCACAGATACTGCCCAAATCTTGCAGAGACCCTCTAGTTTTTAATGATGATATGTACAGGTGGGGCTTGAACACAGACATTCTAGCCCAGAGATAGGGACACTACCACCATAAATTCATCATCATTTGTATTTGAGCACTGGATATAATTTTAATCAACCTGCTCAGACATCTTTTCACAAAACTCTCAAAAAAGATGGGATATTTTCCAATGAACCAGTTCAGACAATGCTTCTGTGCTATAGGATGTTGTTAAACTTGAGAGGGTGCAGAAAAGATTGACAAGGATGTCGCTGCAGGGAGAGGCTGAACAGGCTGGGGGCTGTTTTCCCTGTAGCGTCGGAGGCTGAGGGGTGACCTTACAGAGATTTATAAAATCATGAGGGACATGGATAGGATAGACACACAAGGTGGGGTCGGGGAGTCCAGAACTAGGGGGCATAGGCTTAGGGTGAGAGGGGAAAGATATAAGAGACCTAAGGGGCAACCTTTTCACACAGAGGGTGGGACGTGTATGGAATGAGCTGCCAGAGGAAGTGGTGGAGGCTGGTACAATTGCAACATTTAAGAGGCATCTGGATGGGTATATGAATAGGAATATGGGCCAAATGGGACTATATTAATTTAGGACATCTGGTCGGCACGGACAAGTTGGGCTGAAGGGCCTGTTTCTGTGCTGTACATCTCAATACTCCAGGAGCAAGCTGCAACTTGGAGCCCAGGTCTCCTGGCCCAGAGACAGGGACACTACCACCAGGCCACAAAGTAGCCCTTCACTATTGAGCGGCAAATTATCGATCAATTACAACTGACTCAGCGCCAACCCAACGGGGGGAAGGGGAGCGAGGGCCTACAACCGACAGCAGCCTGCCCCCAAAGTAGACAAACACTTAAGAGTTAATAACGACGGGCGGAGAAGGTTCCAGAAGGGGGGAGGGTTACTCAATCTCTGTTTATTCACAAACACGAATAGTCACACCAACGATGAGAGGGGGATGTGTTTACCACAACGAAGATCGATACTTACCGCCTTACCCCCGTCACGACGACACAGGATCGCTCTCACTCAGCAACGGCGACTAGGCCGCAGCTCCGCCCCTTAACAACTGCCACGCCCCGCCTTGGGGTGGGGGCTGACGGACGGCCAACTGCACCAATCAGCGACCCCGTCTCCCGGATGGAAGCTGGCGGTCCCGCCCTCCCCACCAATCGGCTTTCGACGACGCCCTGATGGACAGCGGTTGTCACGCGCTCTCCACCAATCGACGGCCTGGGTCTGAGAACCGCGGTAGTTGCGCCAATCGACAGCCTCAGATGCCCTGATGGACAGCGGTCGTCCCGCGTTCTTCGCCAATGGACAGCCTGGATCGCCCTGATGGACAGGGGGTCGTCCCGCCCTGTCCGCCAAGCGACAGCGTCGGACGCCCTGATGGACAGGCAGGAGCCTGGAAGAACATAGCAAGCCAGGCAGCGTCAGGAGGTTGGACAAGTCGACTTTGTCAGAACGGTCTCCCAGATGGAACCTGTCCGACCCACTCTCTCCACCAATCGGCATTCGAGGCCGCTCTGATGGACAGCGCTCGTCCCGCCCTATTCACCAATCAACATACGGTGTTGTTCTGTTGGACACCGGTGGTCCCACCCTCCCCACCAATCAACAGCCTAGTTCTGACGAACGGTGGTGGTCGCGCCCTCTCCACCAATCGACATTCGAGGCCGCGCTGATGGACAGCGCTCGTCTCGCATTACACACCAATCAACAGACGGTCTTGTTCTGATGGACAGCAGTCGTCCCGCCCTCTTCACCAATCAACAGCCTGTATTGGCCCTGATAGACAGCGCAGACTCGCTCTGGGCTCCAATTTTATTTTAGCTGAAAAACTGCAAATCCATGCAATATTCTGTAACTCCCACTTTAGAAACAGAATCAGTCTGACCTAACATTGGGACACAGACAGACTCTAACTTCACACCTTCAATGCATTATCTGAGCTGAGATGACACCTATTGTTAAAAGCTATCTTGAGAATGTGACTTTAAAAAAGTTCTGGGGTTTACATATGAAGGAACCAAAACTAACATGATCATCCTAAAAGATGAAAGACTAAGCTAAATTTATTTAATATTACATTCCATGACATTGCACTCCTGTTGCTATAAATTCCGTGTCTTACGACTCTGCTCCACAACCATCTGATGAAGGAGCAGAAATAAACAAATAAATCTGTTGGAATATAACCTGGTGTTGTGTGAATTTTAACTTTGTCCACCCCAGTCCAACACCGGCACCTTTAAATTATCTTGAGAATGTGACTTAAAAGAAGTTCTGGGATTTACATATTAAAGAACCGAAACCAGCAAATCAATTCTAAAAGATGAAAGACTAAACAATCTAGATTTGTTCTATGCATCATTGTATCACTGTAAGTCTTTGCTGTAAATTCTGTCTTATGATCCTGCTTCACAACCACCTGATGAAGAAGCAGTGCTTCGAAATCTAGTGCTTCCAAATAAAGCTCAAGATTAGAGTGGTGCTGGAAAAGCACAGCAGGTCAGGTAGCATTTGAGGAGCAGGAAAATCGACGTTTCGGGCAAAAGGCCTCCATCAGGACCTGAAGACCTTTCACTTTTGCCCGAAACATCTGTTTTCCTGCTCCTCAGATGCTGCCTGACCTGCTGTGCTTTTTCAACTGGTGTGGTTTGGGAAGGTGGCAAATCGGTGGAACAGAGAAAGTTAATGTCAATTTTTTCTTGTGTCAAAGTTTAAAATCACACAACACTAGTTTATAGAACTGAAAATGTGTTGCTGGAAAAGCGCAGCAGGTCAGGCAGCATCCTCACTAGTTTATAGAAGCCCAGGAATTGCATGTGCTGGGCGGAGTGTGAGGGGGAGTTGAAGTGTTCGGTCACAGAGTGTTGGGGTTGTTCGTGTGTCCTAGAGATGTTCTCTGAAATGTTGGAGTCCTGTCTCCTCAATGTAGAGGAGACCACATCAACAGCAACGGATATATTAGATGATTTGTATGGAAGTACGGATAAATCTCTTTTGGATGTGGGACCTTGGACAGAGTTGAGGGGGGAGGTGCGTGTGCAGGTTTTGCACTTCTCGCGGTGGCTAGGGAAGGTGCCGGGAGTGGAGGGTGGGTTGGTCGGGTGTTTGGACCTAACAAAGGAGTCATGGGGGAATGTCTCTCCAGGATGCAGATAGTGGTGGGGAGGGAAATGTATCCCTGGTGGTGGGGTCTATTTGTAGGTGGCAGAAATGGTGGAGGATGATGTGATGTATCCGGAGATTGGTGGGTTGGAAGGTGAGGACCGGGGGGCGTTCTATCCCTATTGCGATTGGAGGGATGGGATCAAGGGAGGAGGTACAGGAAGTGGAGGAGATACGCTGGAGGGCATCGTTGACCACATGGGAGGGGAAATTGTAGTCTTTGAAGAAGGGGGCCTGAAATGTTCTATTGTGCATTTGGTCCTCCTGGGAGCTTTTGCGGCGGAGGCGGAGGAATTGGGAATAAGAAACAGCATTTTTACAAGAGGCAGGGTGGGAGGAGGTGTAGTAAAGTTAAGTCTTTCTTCTTCTAGAATGGGTTGCAGGTTTCAGTTTATTAATATGTAAATCCTAGAATTTCTTTTCTGTCACCTTCTCAAATCACACAACACCAGGTTGTAGTCCACAGGTTTATTTGGAAACACTAACTTTCAGAGCACTGCTCCTTCATCAGGTGGTTGTGGAATATAAGATCATAGGACACAGAATGTATTGCAAAACTTTTCACTGTGATGAAAACTTTCAGTGTAACTGAGATTATATATTGAAGAAGAACTGGATTGTTTGTTAAGTCTTCATCTTTTAGAATGGGCATTTACAGAATCTTACATGGATTCATGCAGTTTTTGAGCAAAATAAAATGTAATCCTGCAAATACAAATTCACCCCACAAACTTATATGTGTGTGTGTGCGCGCGCGCTGGGGAAGGGGGTAGGTATGAGTGTGTGTATTTGTATGTGTGTGAGTGTGAGCGTAAAGGGGTATACATGTATGACAGGGTGTATATCTGAGCATATGAGAGAGGTCTGTGAGAGTGTATGGGTCTGCAGCAGTCTGTGTGTGTGTTTGTGCCTGTATGTGTGTGTAAGATTCTGTAAATCCCTTTTTTAGATTAGAATCAGGCTACACACGCAGCCTCACACAAGGCACCTCACACCTTCAGTACATTATCTGAGCCAACATGGCACCTATTGTTAAAGTTCACTCGAGAATGTAACTTTCAGTTCTGGGATTTACAAATGAAAGAACTGAAACCAACATGCCCATTCTAAAAGATGAGCGACTTAACAAACAATCCAAGTCTTTTTCAATATATAATTTCAGTTACATCACACTGTAAACTTTTGCTATAAATTCTGTGTCCTCCGATCTTGGACTCCACAACCACCTGATGAAGGAGCAGAGCTCTGAAAGCTATTGCTTCCAAATAAACCTGTTGGACTATAACCTGGTGTTGTCTCCAAATCGAGATAACTTAAGGTTTTTTAACAAAAGGTGACATCTCAGCTCAGACAATGCATTAAAGATGTGAGGTCAGAATCTGTATAACAATCTTGAGTCAGATTGGTTTTATTTCCAAAGTGGAATTTCCAAAATATTATATGTTTTCACTGCCTTCAGATTGTGGATTTTAGAGCAAAATAGAATGCATCTTGCAAATATAATTCTGCAAATACTTGTGTCGGATTAGGCGGTCCTCTCCTCCATTCCCTGCCCTCCTACACGGACCAATCGGCGTACTGGGATTCTGACGGACATGTATTTTGCGCAATGGGTTCTCAGAACGTCCGAGAGGGCGGAACCAGAGGCGGGCGGCAAGTTCGGTTGCGTGGCACGCAGGAGGCGGGGTGTCACCTTGATTGACATACCTGTAAGCGGCTGATAACGCGCGCCGACATGAAGCGCCCCGGTTGACGGCGGAATGAACCAATAGAGGTTAGGAAACAATGAAAGGGGTGGAACCCGAGAGTGACCGACGTCGCTATGAACCAATGGCAGACCGACCTCAGCTCGGCTTGAAACCGAGTGACGTCCATGCCTCCCAATGGCGTCCGGGACTTGCATGGAAGGGCGGGACATCCTCTCCACAATCATGTTCGGTTGTCCCGGTGAGGGCCTCCCGTCTCAGTCGAAGCAGGGACCATGGCCGAGGAGGAGCCGCTACCGCCCGGCTGGGAGAAGCGGATGAGCCGCAAGTCAGGTAGCTGTGGAAATGGCAGCATTAAATACGAATCATGGCAGCCGTCCGAAATAACATTGTCCTCTCTCACATGTTTAAACAAGGGGATCCATTGTTAGTGACTGAGTGATAGTGGGGCCTAGCTCGAGACCAACCTCCCGCCCGGGCCTCTCCGCATCCTGGAGGGTGTTCGCGGGTTTTAAACATATATCTACACCTATATATGTTTTTGTATGTGGCAGGCTGGAGGAATGGTTTTGGGGAGAGGGATGTGTTCAAAAGATCGAATTTCCCCCATTTGGCGCCCTGGGAGCGGGGCGAAACCGAAGGGCAGAATGGCCTCCACCATCTGAGCCGCCCCCGGGCTCCATGACACACTCCTCTCCGCGAGGAACCACGCCTCCTGTCCGCATCGCATCGCCCCGCCCCTCGGGCACATTGTCCGCAATGCCCCGCCCCCCCGCGTCCATTGTCCGCATCGTCCCGCGCCCATTGTCCGCATCGCCCCGCCCCCGCGCTCTCTGTCCGCATCGCCCCGCCCCTCGGGCCCATTGTCCGCAATGCCCCGCCC
>NC_057717.1:103502806-103543438 GCF_004010195.1 Chiloscyllium plagiosum | reverse complement strand
TCTCCTCTCGCCCTCCTCACCACCACCATCCCCTTCCTCTCCTCTTGCCCCCCACAACCGTTCCCTTCCCTTTCCTCTCCTTCCCTCCCCTCCCCCATCCGTTCCTGTAATTGTTTGTGCCATCACTCCTGCTGCCGTGAGATTTTCCAAACACTGGGCGCGAGCCATACTTTATATAAATTCTACAATTAAACGTACCATGCCCCCCACAACCGTTCCCTTCCCTTTCCTCTCCTTCCCTCCCCTCCCCCATCCGTTCCTGTAATTGTTTGTGCCATCACTCCTGCTGCCGTGAGATTTTCCAAACACTGGGCGCGAGCCATACTTTATATAAATTCTACAATTAAACGTACCATAACATTAGGAAGCACTACCACTTTTATCATGCTTTTGCTGATTGCTTGAATTGGTTATCCCTGGATAGTGATTCTGCAAATTGTGGAAATGGTCATCCTTTATCAAACTCCTCACAATTTTTAACTGAGTTCAGGTTCCATCTAGCATTTTCTGTGTTAAGTCTGCCTTGTGATGTCTTGTTTTCTTCCCTTCCACATTTCTCTGGCTGTAGTTTTCCATTTATATTTTGAAGCTTTGCAGTTACTATGACAACAAGGATGCAGAGTCGAAGTGATTTCATGCCTCCAACCCACCCACTCAAAAGTTGTCTTGTATAATGTACCATTCGAAATGTTGAGAGATTAGATGTTTGTCAGACAGGGGAATGCTGAAACAGGTGCTTTCAACCAATCTGACTAACCCCTTACTATCTCTTCTTCCACTCTGTTACCAACTACCCAGAACACAAATTGAAATTGCTCTCTTCTTTGTGAATTCTGGCTTTCTCTGACCGTGAAAATTGAGAAAAAGGTTCTCTACAACTTTACTTTGATTTTATCTGCCTTAGTTGAAGTCTCATCAGCATTATGTTGTTGAATATGACCAAATCTCTTTTCCAAGCTACTTTCCTTTCCCCCATCCTCCCAAAACAAAAATTGTTATTCTGTTTGTAGGGTTCACGGAAGCGGAAGTCCACTGTTTTTCTTTCCTGTTCAGTTAACTCAGCCTTGAAGACAATAGAAAATGCACCCGTTCCACACATTTGCAACCTTACCTAGAACTGTGTGGTTTGATGGTCCAGAACTTGGGTATTGCTGAAAAGAGGCATATTCTGTGAAAGCTTTTTGACTTGCACTCATCAGGACAGTGTGCAAGAAATACATGTAAAGGACAGGCAACTATTATACTTTAGAGTATAGGTTTGCTCGCTGAGCTGTAGGTTTGCTATCCAGATGTTTCATTACCTGGCTAGGTAACATCATCAGTGGCGACCTCCAAGTGAAGCGAAGCTGTTGTCTCCTGCTTTCTATTTATGAGTTTGTCCTGGATGGGGTTCCTGGGGTTTGTGGCGATGTCATTTCCTGTTCGTTTTCTTGCGGATACTCAAAAAATACAGTCCGCAGATTCCTCAAGAACAAACCACGACAAGCAGACCAAACACAGCCAGGAACCCTAACCACCTTAACATACATCAAAGAAGTTTCAGAAATGAAAGCCAGACTACTATGACCCCTTGGAATCCTAGTAGCACACAAACCCACCAACACTCTCAAACAAAAACTAACAAACTTAAAAGACCCAGTACAACCCATGGACAAAACCAACGTCATCTACAAAATTCCATGCAAGGACTGCCACAAACACTACGTAGGACAAACAGGAAGAAAGTTAGCCACGAGGATACATGAACATTAGCTAGCCACAAAAAAGACACTACCCTTTCTCCCTCGTAGCCCTACACACGGATTAAAAAAACCACCATTTCGACTGGGACAACACATCTATCCGAGAACAGGCTAAGCAAAGACATGCCATCCAGGGAACAGGAGATTCGACGTTTCGGGCACAGGCCCTTCTTCAGGAATTCCTGACCTGCTGTGCTGTTCCAGCAATAAAGTTTCAACTTTGATCTCCAGCATCTGCAGACCTCACTTTCTCCACTGATGATGTTACCTAGCCAGGTAATGAAACATCTGGATATCAAACCTTCATCCTAAACCTCAACCTGAGCTACAAACCATCACATACCTTGCAAAAAACTATTATACTGCCTGAGAAGACTGCTGACTGGTTGGCAATATGGGCGCATCTGCATGGTTGTTAATTTTCTAGCTGAATCACTGGGGTAGATTTGGTACATTTAAGATCCTCTGAAGATAGATGCTGCCAAGTACCTGCAATCTTTTGAATTATTCAAAATAAGGTAGCCCCATTAAACATGTTTCTCGTGGTTCATGACTGGAAGTACTAAAGTGCTAGATCTTACTCTTAGTTAGTGAAACTGCCCTGTGACCTTCATCTGAGAATAAAATAATGAGTGTTAATGATGATATTGCTGAATGATATCTTAGTCTTTGAAATAATTGTTCTTATGCTGGAGATCACAAAGGAAGAACAATTGAAGTTTTCAATAATGATCTTTCTTTCAAAGCTACTGACCTGAAACATTAACTTATCTGTTTCTCCACAGGGTCCTGCCTGACCCAAATGTATTCCAGAACTTTCTATTATTATGAAAATCTCAGCCTATTGCAGTTGTAATCTTAACCTGGCTTTAATTATTTCAACACATTTGACTATAAATGAGTGATGAATGGACGTGCCTTTTTGCATTTTGAATTCATTGCTTAATATTATGGTGCATGGCTGTTCACTCATTTGTCTTGTGGGTTTCCACTTCTGTTCTCTAATCTTTTCAGCTATTCGCTCAGACATTTTTAAAGCTGGTTGGAATATTAATTTGAATTCATGTAATATAGTCGTGTTTTGCAACTAATAGACAACTCTAATCAGATCGTAACTTCACTGATGCCTTTCTTCTTGGGCAACAATCTTGATAAGTCTCCAGTTGTTCAAGTTCAGGCTAAGGCAGTATAAAGATGTTGCCATCGAGATCTATTTTGCTTTGCCCAGAGTGTAACTTTAAAATTACAAAGTGTATATATGGAAGATGTATTTCCTGACATTGTAAGGTGCTCTTTCCCTTTCTTCACTCAGTGGGCATGCATTTCAGTAGCAGAGTTTTATTAGCTTTGAGTCTAGGCTCTGCATGAAAATACTCATTCTCCACAAGTATTAAAATGGTCCCCAGGAAAACCATATTGGATTATATGGCCAGATTCACAGCACAGGGAATTGTCTATTAAAGCAGCTGAAATTGCAACCTGGAAGCTAGAAATGAGCTCCAGTAGCTTTACAATGTCAAATATATCAAAAATTTTAATTTTGTCATTGTGAAAGATGCTGTGAAGTACATGCCTGGTATTATTGCTATAATCTGTTGATAGACTTTTTGTCATAAGCCTGGCTGAGGACTTTATAATTGGTTTTAAAATTTATATATCACTTTCCCATGACCTTGGGTGAAAACATCAAGGTACATTGATAATCTGTTCTCTAAGACTGTCATGGGCTCTTAGATTGCATGGTAATAGGTATGGTGGAATAATTTCATAGTGTTTGTCGGAATATTGATTTGATTTGTTATGTGAACTTTAGTTCCTTTTGTGTTTGCTCATTTCTTACTTTGTGGCTTTTATCCAAAAAGTGCCCAGTGGTGCCAGTTTGTTGTCTGCGTGTTTAACAAGTGGAAATTTTGTGCAATCTAGCTTTCATTTAACAGGGAGGAGAGAACACGTAAATCTAAACTGAAATCCTGGCACTTCCTCCCTAACGGTATTGTGGTTGCACCTGTATACAGGGACTGCAGTGATAAGCCACTACCACCACCTTAAGGGCAATTAGGGATGGGCAGACAAATATGAGTCCAGCTTGTGATGCTCATCCCGTGAATCAGTACCAAAGGAATTGCAAAAATACCGCTCTAAGGAAGGTGATTTGTCTCTCACGCTTCAATGGAATTAAGTTGCTGCTGGGAAGGACCAGGTAGTGCAGTCCAGACTGATTCTTAGGGAATGTGGGATCCTTGGAATTCCCTGCCCCAAAGGGTTTGGTGGCTCAGTCATTGGGAGAGTTCAAGACTCAGATTGCTAAATCTCTAAATGTATAAAGGGGTACGATGATACATCAGGAAAAAGCTGTGAATGGAGAAGATCACCATGATCACACTGGCAGAGCAGGGGCCAAAGATTCCTGCTCCTGTTTTTTTCATTCATGAGAAAAGCACTTTCAAAAAGTGCAAATATAGGCATGACAATGTCTGGACTATGCAGTGAAAATTAAAAATATAGTTCATGAAAGTTGAAGGTACCACATGATGACAAGTTGTATTGATGTCTGTTTAATGCAAATTTATTGATAAAATTATTAAAAACTGAAATCCTGGCACTTCCTCCCTAACAGCACACTGTTTGGCTCTGCGCCACATGGACTGCGGTGACTATAGCAGAGTAAAGTAACATGTATATAGTTTCATATAGAATAAGTTCTAAAACAGTAATATTTCAGAAGTCTGAGTCCATGATGGGGTCTCTTAGATTCACCCTGTAAGTTGTAAATGGCAGTGTGGACACAGGGCTCCAAACTGGACATATACTTGTTCTGTCCAGCCTTCACTGTTAATTGCAACACTCACTCTAGATTGCTTCCTGCGATGAAGTACCAGAAACCTCTGCATGTAAACAACTTCGGCAACACACCCTAGCTGAACACTCAAGTCTTGATTTAATTAGGATCACTTGCAGTCTAGTGAATGTAGGAAGGCAAAGGAGATGTTAGAATAGTATTATCTTCTAAAAGAGATCCTTTGTCCCTTGCCTTACTAAAAGTCCATATAGAATTTCCAATGATCTACAATAAGTTTTGTCCTAAAGATGAAATTGTCTAATCGTTCAAATTGTTAAGAATGAAGAATAAGATCCTATGAATAAGAGGGCTATAGTACCAAATTCCTTAACAACTGAAATTGGAATTCCTTACTCATGTCAAGGAAGCTCTATGTCAGGTTTGAATATTGTTCTGTGATGGCTGCCAGGATTAAGTTTACAGTTGATCTGTACAGCGGCTGCAGTCTTTACACTGGATAGAAGCAGACTTCTGTGAATGATCTCCAAGACCAGCAAAGGAAAAAAAAGCTTAATTAGGCACCAAATAAGTTATTGACTAGCAACAACTGTAGATTTCTGCAGGTATCATTTATATTTAATATCTTATGAATATATCTCAATGCTGCAACATTGAGTGATGCAGCATTGCATTATTAATTCCTAATGTTTTTGTGTAATAGTGTGTCGTTTCTGTAATTTTATGCTTTCATATTTAATAATTTGAAGAAATGGCTGCAAAGATTTGATGCCACAAATGCTGTCTGTGCAATTACCCATACTGTAGTTGCATGTACAGTTGGTTCTGCTACAATGTAGTTGTTCTATTCTTGTGCAACACTGTTAAAAGAAAATTACATAATTGTAGCACTACTTGAATTAATGGGGCCAGAATCATGTTATAACCAATACTCGCTTTAAATGTTTGTGCTATAGAAAGTGTTCCCAGTTCATCAATCATGTCAGTGAATTTGCATTAATGAAATGCATATGGCAAATGATGGAATAACGTAAGATAAGCTATGGCATCCAGCCCTGCTGAATGCTCTCTTTCAACATGCTTTTGGGGTTGTCCATTCTTTGGTTTTAGCCAGGGCACAGTGGTAACACTATCTCGTCAAAGCCAAGTTTGGGAATTCAAGCTCTGGAATAAGGATGTAACTGCAGTATCTAGGCTGACGCTGAAATTGAGTGCACTGTTGGAAATGTCTTTGCTGAAATTATTGAATAATGTTCCATCTGCCATCTTGTGACAGTCAGTTCTAGCAACAGGAATGTGTCTTGGCCAATGTTCATCCATCTAGCTGCATTGCTTTTGATAAACTTTTAAAAATCCAGTTGTAATCTTATTTTTCTAATGCCATGCTTTTGCATTTCTTTCAAAATGTAGCCATTGCTGTATTGTAAGTATTCAAGTTGTTGTAATGTGAATTTTGGAAGTGAATGATGTGGCAGCAACCCATGGAACTGCATCTGAGACTTCAGAATCGTTCTCCCCATTTCTTCAGGAGTGGAGTAAGGAAGGAGAAACTATTTAAGTCAGGTTCTGCAAGGTGTGTTCTTGATTGATTAGCTTGCGTTGATGTCTCAAATGGCATTTTATGTTTCTTTTGCAGGTCGCATTTACTTCTTCAATCATACAACTAATCGGAGTCAATGGGAGCGTCCAAAAGCTGGGGGGAATTACAGTTCTGGTGAGCCTGACAGAGTTCGCTGTTCCCACCTGTTAGTGAAGCACAACCAGTCACGCAGACCTTCTTCATGGAGACAGGAGGAGATCACACGCAGCAAAGAGGAGGCACTAGAGACATTAAATGGTAAATTGATGACACATGTGCACCTTTCCAAAAGCACAAAAGACTCTTTTTGTACTGTTAAAACATCTTACTGGTACAGAAGAGGAGAACATAAATGTGTTTGAAATAGCTGCATAGAGACCAGCATCCCTGTGACCAAGTCCCCCTTTATTTACACGTGCACAGTACTTAGGCTCTGACCAGCCAGTTCCAAGCCATTCCCTAGACTTGGGAGACCTTCTGAATCTCCCTTTTTATATGTCATCCAGGGCCCCGGATTATCTGAGGTCAACAACCCCAATCAAGGATATCATAAAAGATCCACCTGGCCCTTGTTCCAATCACTACCATGCTTGTTTTAGTTCAGAACGGTTTTTGAGGTTTTATAACAAAGACAGTTTTTGTGGAAATGTCAATGGGCTAGTATTTCAGAGGTGAAGGCTGATTGCTCTCACGACAGGGATTCAAATCACAGAGTGAGAGTTGAAGGAAACTAAACTCAATAAAACTGAGATTAAAAACAACACTCTATAATGATGATCATGACAACTATCATTGGATTGTTGTAAAAACCTTTTCGATTCATTAATGTGCTTTTTTAGCGAAGGAAATCAGTTGTCCATAACTGGTCTGGCTTACATGTGACTCTGCGCCCACAGCAATGTACAGAACGAATACCTGAAATAGCTTAGCAAGTCATTCCATCCGAGGACTATGAGGGATTAGCAACAAATGCTGGCCTGACCATTCATGTCACTGTCCCTTGAAAGTATAACATAAATCAAAGATTTAAACTAATTTTGAATTTTGATTTTTATTTACTTGAATATAGTATATTTACTAGTGCACCAAGTTGCAAACAAATTGTAATAGTGACTGTAATTGCATGTGAATTTCTTATTTTAAATATAATACATAACCTCCACTTTTGGGTTATTCTCAAGCCCACTGGTCCAAGATAGTTGAGAGAGCTCCCCTTAATGTATCAGTGTTACTCTGCAACTAGGCACAAGGAAGGTATGTGCAAGTTCTTAGGGATGATTGATCTTCTAATGGACCTCAACCCCTGTCCTCAGTAAAACTTGGTATTTGCAAGACTCTCCTGTATGTCGGTTCTAGTGAGGTGAGGAACTTGCTGCACATGATTCTAGGTGAAGCATTGGGATTTTGAGATGGCGTGATTTGTATTGTCTTGGTGATTGAGAACTGTCTGTTTTTCTTCTGTTTTGCTATCACAGAGGAGACTTTGTTCTGGAATTGGTTAAACATTACAGAACTAATAGAATGTCTAGTTTGTACCAATGTTACTTTAAAGATCTGACATGCAGAGGTATTTATTCCTGCCATGCACAGTGACTGGTAACTTTGGCATAGCATTAACCCAAATGTAAATTGGTGGGAAAGAAAATATTTTTGTGGATCATACATGTAGAAGCAAGTTAGAAATGCATAAGTTAATATCAGAATATTTGGAGAATTAGTGGGCTCTGACATTTTATTCTTTCATCAGAATCTAGGTCTACCTTTAGCGAATATTTTTATTTGTAATCTCTGTTGTCAGTTGCTGCCTGATCTCTATGTTTCCAGGAATTCTGTTCTTACTGTACAGAACACTTAGGTTTAACTCAAAATATATAATCACCTTTTCTGAATGAGTTGGTGGAGGTTGAATAGATGGTGTATGATGGAACATTTGAGTGTGAGTGAACTAGCATAGTGTGAAATGGTGTTAACTTCTCACATGCCCAAGTTGTTAATTTCAGCAATGCTGTGTGGAAGAACTGTAGTGTGCAAACTGGGCACTTACGAATGAAATTCTGCTTGTGATAGATGTTGAGTTCATGACAAGGTATGCACTAATGTGGGCGTGCCATCTGTCAATGTGAAACTTGAGAGATTTTGTTTTAGATTCCCTACAGTGTGGAAACGGGCCATTTGGCCCAACAAGTCCACACCGACCCTCCAAAGAGCAACCCACCCAGATCAATCTCCCTCTGACTGATGTACCTAACATTAATGGGCTTGTATCTCCACTGGAGTTTCCACATATGGTAGCCCACCCGTACCCGCAGGGGATACATTCCAAGACCTACCGCGGAAGCCTGAAACCGCGGATTGGAGCAAACCCATTCATTTCAATGGGAAACTTTACCTCCCCAGCAGCCCCCAGTTCTAGAATGTTCCCTATAATATGTTCGGACTGCGGAAAATGATTCCGTGGATACGATGGTCGCCCTGTATCTCCTTATTTGAGTTAGTATCGTGTACAGAGTAACTATCAGATTACATGTTGATGTTCTGCACCATCGGACTTTGGGTTTAAGAAAGAATTCCTGAAGCCTGATAGTGGATATGGGGATACAACGTGCAGTAATTATGAGCCTACATTTCTTTCTTTACAAGCTGCTGGTTCCAATCCAGTTACCTTCGGTGCTTTCCATAAATATTAATATTCCAACCTTTCAACCTATTTTAGGACATGGAGATGATACTTTGGAATAAGAATCATATTCAGGTTAAAAGTTAATTAATTCCCCTCTCATCTCAATTACAGCAAGGATGACATTTAACTGACACTTAAACTGTCAGACATTTAAGTGATTTGTTTTTATAAGTTGCCTACATGATCTTAACTGGTTCAAGTCACATCTTCTGTATGCATCCAGAAAATGTTGACCCAGTTTGTAACCAATTGTTAATCTCTCTCTCTCTCTCTCTCTCTCTCTCTCTCTCTCTCAGAATATATCCAAATGATCAAATCTGGAGATGCAACATTTGAACACTTAGCATCGAAATACAGTGATTGCAGCTCAGCAAAGGAAGGGGGTGATCTGGGCTATTTTGGCAAAGGTAAGATATGATCCATTCCATCACTAATAAAGCTGGGCTATCTTTTTGTTAAAAAAAATTTCTTTTCAATTGTATTGTTAAGCAGCCTCCAGTGGGTTAAGTGTTCTGTATTGTGCCAGCATGACAACGATAATAATCTTATAATGCTAGATTCCAATTCAGGAGCATCAAATTCAAGGAGGGTGTTTTCTCAAATGTGATTGCATGTGGTTAGCAGCCCTCGACCTCCTGTCTTGAATAGTCAAAACCCCTCTTTTTCCAGCACCTACACAATGATTACTTTGTGTCACTGAATTTCGAACAAACTGGCTGCTACCTTTTCCTTAATAAATAAAGTTTTAAAGTAAAAGAAAGTTATTGCAGCCAGCCTCGAGGAGCTTTATTAAGATGGCACTTTTGAAGAATCTGTGGGCTATTTAATCTAGACAGATTGAATTACTACTTTTTTTTTTGCTGTTCTCCCCTCTTGGCAACTTCCAGTGCACTGTTCCAGCATCATGAACAAACTTGGTCCTTTGAGTCATAGAGTTGTACAGCATGGAAATACACCCTTAGTTTCAACTCTTCCATGCTGACCAGATATCCTAAATTAATCAAGTCCCAGTATTTAGCTCAAATCCCTTTAACTCCTTCCTATTCATATACCCAATCCAGGTGCCTTTTAAATGTTGTAATTGTACCAGCCTCCATCACTCCCTCTGGCAGCTCATTCCATTCAAGGACCATCCTCTGCTTGGAAAAAAGTCTTCCCAGAGTGTGCACATCCTATATATCTATTTTCTTTCATAATGCACGTGTAGCTGTGATGCAGGCAAAAGCATCAGGGATATTTTCAATGAGGACCTAGAAGTGTAAAACGAGTGTATGTTAGTATTTTGGGTTTATGTTGGCCCAGCCAATTATGCTTTTGGTAGTTGGAGCAGTTAAACTTATTTCATGCTGTTTCTTTGCCCAACATTCCCCCCACTGTCCCTCCCATCCATACACAATGCATACTTCTCTCCCACAGCACTACTTTTCTATCCTGTGCTGCCTGGTTGAAATTGCTTCTGGTTCTCTGCCTCACCCTCTTTCCTCCTTCCCACCCCCTCCTCCCCTAATTGGTTAGGAGCAGTTGGAAAGTCTACAGCTTCACAATAGTATTGTTGCACACCATTACCTTTCAGCTACTCCACATTATTAACTGGTCAGGCACCCTACCTGCTGTCCAATAGTGGATAAGCAGCAATTGCATCCCATCCAGTATTGGGAAGAATAAAGTCAATGTCTTTGTTCTCCCCTACAAACTCATGTTTCCTGGTTGCTGACCATCTCTCTTCCAGACAATGAAATTTGAGCCAGAGTGCTCACACAGCATTTGTGTCACATTTGGTAAACTTCAATTATAACAGAGCTGAAAATGTGTTACTGGAAAAGCACAGCAGGTCAGGCAGCATCCAAGGAGCAGGAGAATCGACGTTTCGGGCATGAGCCCTTCCTCCGGATGCTCCTTGGATGCTGCCTGACCTGCTGCGCTTTTCCAGCAACACATTTTCAGCTCTGATCTTCAGCATCTGCAGTCCTCACTTTCTCCTTTAATTATAACAGAACCTGTACTTCCTATAGAGGTGGAAATGGGCAGTCTTATTGTTGTAATTCTGTCCTCAGCTAACCTACATTGGCTCTCAATTAAGCAGCACCTCAGTTTTAAAATTCTCATTGTTTCTAAACCTCTACTAGCCTCATTGATTCCTACCTCTGCCATCTCTCCCAGCCCTGTAACCTGCCAAGATATCTGCACTACTTTAAGTTTGCCACCTTAGGCAAACTTGACTGTTTACATCGTTATCGAGTGTGGCGCTGGAAAAGCACAGCAGGTCAGGCAGCATCCGACGATCAGGAGAATTGACATTTCGGGCATAAGCCATTCATCAGGAATCATGCCTGAAATGTCGATTCGGCTGCTCCTCGGGTACTGCCTGACCTGCTGTGCTTTTCCAGCAGCACACTCTCGATTCTGATCTCCAGCATCTGCAATCCTCACTTTCTCCCAGTTTATATTGTTATGTTTGAGAGAAAGCACACTGCTTTCATACAGGTAAGGATGCTTTTGCAGACCTTTGGAACAGGGCTTCTCAAGTGGAGGTTACAAGCTGTGAGGCAGTAATTGTCACTGTGAGCTCTGACCAATTTACAACAGCTGTCTTACTCTCCAGAACTTCTCACTGAGGGGTTGTGACAATTTTCAAGCTTTGAAATGGGGCCACAGAATGAGTAAGTTTGGGAAGCACTGTCTTAGACCTTGCTGTGTCTGTATTTTTTAATATGAAAGGCTCACAGCTGGAAAAGGGCATACATTGTCTCTACTGCATTTATTTTATTGTCTTTGCTTGCATTACAGGCCAAATGCAGAGACCTTTTGAAGAAGCCACATACTCCCTGAAAATTGGAGAGATGAGTAACCCAGTATTTACAGATTCTGGTATTCATATCATCCTCCGTACTGCTTAAAGTGCCTCCTTTTGTTTTGTCTTTGCAAAGTGAATAACAGCCACTATTGAAGACCCTGGTGAAAACCACTCCTGTCACATTCTAATAAATATCTTGTTCTCCCCAGTATTTAATAACTTTGTCTTTAGCCATTGTCCAACGCTCTTGCAGGCACTTAAGACAGAGGGAAAGAACTGGTCTTAATAGTTATAGAAACAGAACGTTTAAAATATCACTGTCTCTTCACAACAACTCAACTGTTGGTTCGGTGTATAGGATGACATGCAGTTAGTGCCAGACTGAGCTGTAATTGCTTTTACACTGTTGTAGCGCTTCTGCCATGCATTGTGTTAAAAGAGACTGTTTGAATTTTATTGGAGTAACGCAGGCATAATTTCCACAAAATTTGTTTATTTTCCCAATGCAGAGAAATTTTGGGATAGATTATCATTTCAGATCTTCATGCAGCATTGCTTGACTTGTGATCAGATTGCACTAATACACAAGCTGTTTGATTGTATAACTGTTTGAAATCTTATGGTGGCAGTAGCATTCATTAAAAAGTTTGGTTGGTAGTTAGCAGCAGTGCCCTCCATCACCTCCAGAAAAATGCACAAGCCCTCAGCATGTAGGGAATGTTTTAGATCACCCTAAGTTTTGGTTGGCTCTTTGATTCCCAACAGTTCTGCTGTTCTTGTAGCCATTTCAAGTCTCCTGTTTGACAGCAGTTCTCTTTGTAAGTGCATTTTTCCACTGACCATTCCTTCCACAAGGTACTGCTGGAAACACAACCCTGAGAAGTAATTGTCAAGATCTGAACTACTGGTGAGAAACTATGAACTGAATAACTTTATTAATTTCTGTTGCTTATGGTTCCTTCCAGCTGGTATACTTGTCTTTATTTCTTTTCAACAGTTCAAAGCGCATTGAAGGTGCGCTCAACTGCAAAAAGAAACTGAGGTTATGGGAAATGTAAGGTTATTATTTGTCTGGCTTTAATTCAAAATATTAAAGAGATTCTCCACAACACAGCTTGAGTTTTCAATTTGTTGTTTGAAGCAGCTGTTTATGCCTTGATCTGTTGTGAATGGCCAATGGCAAGTGCCTTAGAGTCGGATTTCAGTATTCCTGGAGGAGGAGCACATGAAGCCTCTCCATTTTTTTGACTTCTGCTCACTGGTCCCTGATGCAATTTGCCGAAGCTTGCATTTCATACAAGGGCAATATCATAATGAGCTGTGATATCCTCCATATTGGGGTCACCAATATAGTTGGAGAAATGGTGTAGGAGTAATTTTGCTGGACTGGTAGCCCAGACTAATGGTACAGGGGAGAGGAGGGGGGGACCTCTGGTTCATATCCCACCACAGCTGTTGGTGGCATTCTGAAACATTCAATTAATAAAATCCACCACTCAAAGTTAGTCTTCGTACAGACCATCAAGCTATCATGATTATTGTAAAACCCATCTGGTTCACTGAATGCCTTTGGGTAAGAAAATCTCCAGTCTTACCGGGGTTGGCCTAGGTCTAACTCCAGACCCATTGCAATGTGGTTCAGTCTTAACCATTTGAAATGATGTGACAACCACTCAGGACAGTGACAAATACAGATGGGCCACAGATGCTGGTCTTTTCACTGACATCTATAGCTCATGAAAGATTAAGATGAAAATCCTAATGCTTATAAAAGATCATTGGTGTTAGGAAAAAAACCCTGAAGAATGTACAAAGTTGGTGAAATTAGAATTGCAATAATGATTTGGTGAGCTTGGTCACTTTTGTCATTTTGTTCTAAAAGAGTAAATGTAGTGACCATTTTGTATCACAATTGGGCCCAGCCAGCAAGAGAATGTGCTTCAGTACTTTTACTACGCTGTTTCCCCCTCCTAATTACCATTTAAATATTCCCATTTATTGGAGTGGGTAGTAGGACATTTACATTAAAATAATGTAGAAACTCTCTTTGAAGGGGATGGCTGTTATAGCAGTTCCAAGGGCTTTGATCAACCCATCAATACCTTGCCCAAGTAGACTCCATTTCATTCAATGTGCTGCAGCTGAAGTTAGGTTCTTGACTCACTTTCTGTTAATGCTTCACCCTGAGCTGTTTTTTCCTTGGCAACTTTGGCCAGTGTTGGTTTTCCATTGCTATCCATTTTCAGACAGGGCAAGAGGCCGGTCGTAAGCCAAAATTAAGCAGAATAGGTGTTGTACCCAAGCTGTTAGCATTATTCTGAAAGAAGTATACAATCCCGTTGCATATATGACAGTGGTCCATCTTGTGGATTAGCCTCTGTGCCATGTGCAAGCCTTCATCTCAACTCACTTACAGTATACACATTGGGAGATTTGAGTCTTAAAGCACTACCTGATACCATATTGCAGTGAGTAACTCACCACCTGAGTTCCCAAAGCCTGACTCCCCAACAACACTCAAGAAGCTTGACACCATCTAGGATAAAGCAACCTGCTTGAATGGCACCACATCCTCAAACTTTCAATCCTTCCACTACTGATGCTCAGTAGCAGCTATGTGTACTATTTACAAGATACACTGCAGAAACTCACCAAAAATCCTTAGACAGCACCTTCCAAATCCATGACTATTTTCTTCTCTGAGCACCACCGCATGTTCCCCTCCAAGCCGTTCACTGTCCTGACTTAGAAATATATCACTATTTCATCAGTGACGCTGAGTCAAAATCCTGGAACTTGCTCCCTAACCGCGATTTGCTGTGGACTGCAGTGATTCAAGATGGCAACTCACTACTGCCTTCTCAAGGGCAACTGCGAATGGGTAATAAATGCAGGCCCAGCCAATGACACCCACACCTCTCGAGATAAATAAAAATTCCTTAAGTTTTACTTCATTAACAAGTTTGAAACTTTCTCTCCTTTTGCAGGCTCTCCCCAGAGGAGGGTGGCGGGTCGGTGTGGAATTGTTGGGCCGAAGGGCCCATTTCCACACTGTAGGTAATCTAATCTAAAAATAAACAATCATGGCTCATTGGTTTCTCAACCCCATTCTCTCACTTTCACCCCGTAACCCTTAATACTCAAGAATCTAACTATCTCAGTCTTAAATATACTCAATGACCTGGCCTCCTCAGCCTTCTGTGGCAATGAATTCCATAGGTTCACCACTCTCTGGCTGAGGTTTCCCCTTATGTCCGTTTTAAAAGGTCTCCTCTTTATTCTAAGACTGAGCCCTCAGATCCTCATCTCTCCTACTAATGAAATCATCTTCTCAACGTCTACTCTATCCAGGCCATTCGGTATTCTATGTGTTTCAATTCGACCCCCCCCCCCCCCCCCCCCCCCCCATCCTTCTAGACTCCACTGAGTACAGACCTAGAGTCCTCAAACTTTCCTTATGTATTAAGCCTTTCATTCCTGGGACCATTCTTGTGAACCTCCTCTGAACATGCTCCAGGGCCAGTACATCCCTCCTGAGATATGGGGCCCAGGTTGCCAGGTCCTGTGTGGAGTTTGCACGTTCTCCTTGTGTCTGCGTGGGACTCCTGAGTGCGCTGGTTTGCTCCCTTAGTCCAAAAACATGCGATTTAGGTGAATTGAGCATGCTAAATTGTCCCATAGTGTTCAGGGGTGTGTGGGTTAGGTGCATGAGTCAGGGGTAAATGTAGAGTTATAGGGTAGGGGAATGGATCTAGGTGTGTTACTGTTCGGAGGGTCGGTGTGGACTTGTTGGGCCAAATGGCCTGTTTCCACGCTATTGGGATTCTGTGATATTTCCTCCAATCTAATAGGCTAATAAAAGTTACTGTCTCAAAAACTGAAGCTATTTCCGAGCTTGCCGTATCATTGAGTAAACTCCCTGTTATCCCAGTATGCATCCAGAATTCCCAGGCAAAAGTTTCAAAGAAAAGGTAATATTTTTATAAAGTTTCTTCAAAAATATCTGTTTAAGATGTAAGTGCGAGTTCTGTGAATGACCCTGATGAAATACCAAAACCGAGCGATTAAAATTGCATTGTTCTTTTGACGTTTAGATTGGCTATTTGGCCCGTTTTGCCTGTATCACCTCTTCAAATGAGCAGCATTACCCAATGACAATCTCGTGCTTTTCCCCTGAAGTAACTTCCTGGAGGCTGGTATCCTATCACCAAGTTTCCCTTTATTTTACATGTGCACAATACATTGGCTCTGAACAGGCAGCTCAGATCTAGTCCTGACAATGAGGAGACTGTCTGAGAGCCATGCTTATATTTTTTTCTATTTTTTTTAATTAACCTGTTCAGAGATGCTTTTGCCCACCTCTGGTGTAGGTGGGACTTGAGCCCCTCTGTACAGGAGAGAGCACATTCCCATACTTATCTGTCAGCTGGGGCTCTCTGTTTGATCCAGGTTAGCAGCCCCAGTCAAGCCCCATTTGGCCCTGGTTCCAATCACTATATACCCTATCATGTTATTTTTAAAAATATAAATAAGCATTCAATGTCCTTCTGAATGCCTCATTTGAACCTGTTTCCACCACGTTTCCAGGCTGTGCATTCTATACCCTAATGACCCATTGTGTGAAAAAGTTTTCCTCATATCACTCCTGTTTCATTTGCAAATCACTTTATATCTGCGCCTTCTCAATCTTGTTCCTTTTGCACTGAAGCATCACTCTCCACGGTTCCTTTTCGATGTTGCAATTGATTTCTTTTTGGAATCGCCAATGCTAAAGTCTTTTAAGTCCACTCAGTAATGCGAGTGAATGAGTGCTATCGTTTTGTGTCAGTGATGGTTTTTTAGCTAGCAAGCCATAAGAGGGCAGTATTGCTAAATCGATCCATTTCATTCCTGAAGTCACTGTCAAGTCATTTCTACAGAAGGATCCTTCTGAATGAAAAAGGACACCCAAAATATTGCATTGCCTGAGGTAAGAATTATAAGTGGACCCCCATAACGATACTTTTATCTCAGTAGTTCCCAGCAATTCCTGGAAGGATTTTATTGCGAAAATATACTTTATTCATGAAGATTACATTTATGGAATCTCCACACTGCAGAAAGAGGCCACTCAGCCCATCAAGTCTGCCCTGACTCTCTGAGCAGCATCCCACCCTATCCCCATAATCCTGCATTTACCATGGCTACGGTGCAGAAAGAGGCCATTCAGTCTATCAAGTCTGTACCAACCCTCTGGAGACCATCCCCCCTACTATAACCCCACATTTATTATAGTCAATCCACCATAACCTGCACATCTTTTGACTGTGGGAGGAAGCCCACACAGACGCGGGAGAACAGACAGTGTGAGGGTGGAATTGAACCTCGGTTCCTGGGATATTGTGAGCCCCGATGCGCCCTTTATGTACATGCATGTGTACTGTACCAAAGCAGTTCTATACAGTTCTCAACCTCCTTTTTTATTTCAAAAATATACTTCATTCAAAAATATCTTGCATGCACAGTCACTAAAGCAGTTCAGAACTGTACAGTAGCTTATGAAGAAACATGGTTTGGATTTTGACTACCCAGCAAATGAGCCAAACCGTTTGTTACCTGTACAAGACTGTAGGTACATGTATTTGAGGACCAGGAGGCTCTGATAACTGGGCAGACTCCCATTTAGCTTCAGCAGAAAGACCTCACTGTACCTTGGCAGCAGCTACCCCAAGCTTTAGTGAAAAGCATGTAATCCTGGACTTTGGAATGTGCCAGTCAGCAGCGCTCGGTCATGGTCAACTCCTTGCTCTGGAAGACCAACGAGTTTCAGGCAGAGCAACCTCTCCCCTTGTTTGTGGTGTGGTGACCCTCGGGTTAAACCACCATCAGTGGTGTCTCCTCCCTCTCTAATGAGAGAGCAGTACTATGACCCAATTACACTGCAGCAACTTTACTTTTTGATTCTTGACGTTTCAAGTCCAGGCAAGCAATTGGTTAAAAAACAACTAAAAGAACAGTTTAGAAAGGATCAGGATGTTTTTAAAAATGATGTTGACATCACTGTGTTAATGCTGATTAACCAAAGCACATGAATATTCAAAACCTTCTACTTGAGAATGGGATTTAAATGTCAAGTATATAATGCAGCCTTTTGAGAGCCCTTGGCATTCTGGTGCGTCAATCAAATGTGGCTTTTTATGCTGTTTATTTCAGTCTTATTGGAAACAAACTGCATCTATCAGATGAAAATTGCAATTTGAATTTGAATCAGTCATCACACAGGAGGGAGGCTGAATTGTCTCGACAATTTTCCTGAGTGTGGTTGTCTTTTGGGGCTCAGCAGGCATAATGTTGGGAAGACTGTGTTTATTGGCCTTGCCAAGGTACCCTGAGAAGATGGAGGGGTGACCGTTTGAGTGAAGCATCCAGGGCCTGGGAGCTTTTGGAAGATGCCAGGAGTCAATGACCCAGAGAAAGGGGTCACATTTTCTGTGGCATCTTTTGTTTGTTGGGACCCTCCAACCACACGGCATCAATGTCGATTTCACCAGTTTCCTTATCTCCCCTCCCTCTGCCAGATTCAATCCTCCAACTCAGCACTGCCCTCTTGACCTGTCCATATTCCTTCCCACCTATCCGCTCCGACCTATCACCATCACCTCCCCATCTCCATCTACCTGTCGCATTCTCAGCTACCTTCTCCTCAGACACATCCCCCTCACATTTATCTCAGTTTCCACATGAAGGGCTTATGTTCGAAACGTCGATTCTCCTACTCCTTGGATGCTGCCTGACCGGATGTGCTTTTCCAGTGCCACACTTTTTGACTCGTCGTTCAGTGTTTAGTCATCCAAGCGAGATCCCTTGCATGCCAGTAAAGCACTTTCCTCTTGGGTAAAGGGACAAGTTGGTTATTAATTGTTATATTAATAATGAAATTATTAATTTATAAGGCACCTTTTGCAGATAAGGGGACCCAAAATGTTTGCAACCCATTAAGTACTTTCTGAAGTTCAGTGGAAATGAATTGCAACCATCAGTGTTATGTCCCATATCATCTGCCTTCTTTCAATATTCCACTTAATCTCTAAGGTTTACAATAGCACAGGAACAGGTCAGAGCATAAGGACTGGGAGCAGAAACTGGCCATTCTGCCCATTGAGCCAGCTCCATCATTCAACAAGATCACATCTGATCTGATTGTCCACTTTCCTGCCGTCCTCTTCCAAAAACCGTGATTCCCTCACTGATTTGAAAGATTTCAGCCTTGAATAAACTTTAGTGACCCAGCCTCGACAACCCTCTCAGTAAAGAATTCCACAGATTCGTTATCCTCTGCTGGTGCGATTAATAAGATATATGGGAAAATAGAAGCAAATAATTTGCATATATTATTTAAGTGGTTAATTTAACAAAATTATGAACCATGGTGGGAGAGGAGATGTATCACGGCTACAGAATGTGGGGGTTCCTGGATGCCAGTGTAATCCAAGACAGACATGTCTGCACTCAGTAAATGTTTACTGCTTAAGTAGCTCTGGCTCAGAAGTTTTGGGCTGGAGCCGAAACAGCAAATATTGTGTCACATCAAAAGGGATACTTTGCACCAGCTGGAGTTATGCCCCTTTCAGATCATAGAATTCCTACAATGTGGAAGCAGGCTATTCAGCCCATCAAGTGCACACCGAAGAGCATCCATGCTCAGGACACTTGCAGCAATTGGTTACTCACCTGGATGATCCTTGATAATCGGTCATTTGATTAACTCATAAAAGTGGAAAGAGGCCATTCGGCCCATCAAGACAGTATCAACTCTCCAGAGAACACCCCGCCCAGATCCAGCCCCCTCCCCTACTGAATCCCGACATTTATTATAGCTAACCCACCTAGCCTGCACATCCCTGGACACTGCGGGGCAGTTTGGCACAGCCAACCCACCTAACCTAATCTGTGAACTGTGGGAGGAAACCCACACAGGCAGGGGATGATTGTGCAAGTTCCAGACAGACAGTCACCCGAAGTTGGAATCAAACCCAGGTCCCCAGTGCTGTGACGCAGCAGTGCTAACCACTGAGCCATGGTGCCGCTTAAGGTAGCATCTTCTGAATTGGTTTGGGGAGTGGGTGGTGGTGGGGGTGGGGGTGTATTGGGTAGGATGTGGCTGTGAATGAAAGAGCTATGGGTACCCTAAGGGCAAGAGTGTAGGAGCCACCGCCTTTGCAATTGTCCAAGGACAGTGTTTAATATTCTCTCTGCTGGTTGGGAGAGTGACCACTACAGGCTGGATGAGCTAACTGACAATGACCATAAGACATAGGAGTGGAAGTAAGGCCATTCGGCCCATTGAGTCCACTCCACCATTCAATCATGGCTGATGGGCATTTCAACTCCACTGCCCCCTTACCCCTTAATTCCTTGTGAGATTAAGAATTTATCAATCTCTGCCTTGAAGACATTTAACGTCCCGGCCTCCACTGCGCTCCGTGGCAATGAATCCCACAGGCCCACCACTCTCTGGCTGAAGAAATGTCTCCTCATTTCCATTCTAAATTGACCCCCTCTAATTTTAAGGCTATGCCCACGGGTCCTAGTCTCCCCACCGAAAAGAAACAAATTCCCAGCGTCCACCTTTTCTAAGCCAGGCATTATCTTGTAAGTTCCTATTGGATCTCCCCTCAACCTTCTAAACTCGAATGAATACTGTTCCAGGATCCTCAGCCGTTCATCATATGTTAGGCCTACCACTCCAAGGATCAGCCGTGTGAATCTCTACTGGACACGCTCCAGTGCCAATATGTCCTTCCTGCGGTGTGGGGCCCAAAATTGGATACAGTATTCTAAATGGGGCCTAACGAGAACATTATAAAGTCTCAGAAGTACATCGCTGCTTTTATATTCTAACCCTCTTGAGATAAATGACTCTCTAGTACAGGAAACCATTCAGCCGTGGGAGAACAAGATGGAATATGTGATAATGTAGTAAGGGTAATTGGCACCATTCTTTGTAGCAAGGAGCATGGGTCCAGACAAATGTGTTAGGGATATGGACCATCTGCTTAGGGCTGGACAGGAACTTGTGGTGGTGGGGGGGGGGGGGAATGGATCCAGTTGTCATGGTTCCTATTGGTAGCAAAGATATCAGCAGGGCAAGGAAACAAATTCTGCTTAGACTACCTGAACTGGTGGGTAATAAATTGAAGAGTAAAACTTCAGGGGTAATAATTAGTTAGTAATTAACACACCCCTTTCAGCTCCCTTGCTCACTGGCCAGTCACAGCGTTTGGAAAGCGAGCACAGTTCGGGGATGAATCTGCCCCACCAAGCCAAATAGCCTCCCTGGTGCTCTACCTGATTGGCAGTCTGCTCAAGATAAGGTAGTATCCGTGGGGAGGTGCCATGTGATTAATCCCCATTGCACTTATCACCTTCTTAGGAAGATGATAAGTTTGGGTGCAGAAATGTGAAAACCAACAAAATCAAAGACATGTAGGGCCACGGGGACCACTGAGAATTGCCTGCACTTGGAGAAATGTGCGCTTCTCAGACCAGCCTCGACAGATATACACCACAGGCCAGGAGAGGCTGGTTTTCTATATTGGAAAGGAAAGCATTCGCTCTGCTTTTGTCTGCAGTATTAATCACAGGAGCTTCGCCTTAAACATACATTCATTGGCGCACGAAATGTCAGCAGCACGAACAAGGTGGCAGTTGTGTTGTACAGACTCTGTGAGATGTGACAGCTGTACTGTGCGCTGTCACTGTCCCCTCTTAAGAGACGACACAGCTCGATATTACTTCGGCTCCCTCCTGACAGGGACTTGTCACTTTGGAGAGGCGTGTGGCAATGATAACGTGAACTGGTGAGCCGCTGTCCTTATGAATTCACGTTGACTCTTTGCTGAGTCCCATGTCATCTACACAGATCCTCAGTAGATTGCAGAGTTGAGATGTGCCGCGTGACACGAATACCTATTCCCCTCTCTCCAATTTGCTCAACAGCCTTAGAAAAGGTTGCTTCATTCTGGGATGAAATTGTCAAATCCTCCCGAGTGGAGCTGGAGTCTCCAAGGATTCAAGTTCTATCTCCGAGAAACTCCGGCAAGCAAAGCAAAAAAAAACTTCTTTTAAAAAAATTTCAGCTTCTTTGTCTACCTGTCTCTAAGAACTAAAATTACTTGGTGTGAGTTACGATGGGCGACTCAGTGGTTGTCACAATCACCTAATGAAGGAGCAGCCCTCCAAAAGCTAGTGCTTCCAAATCAACCTGTTGGACTATAACCTGGTGTTGTGTGATTTTTAACTTTGACTATGACGAATCATCCAAGTGAGTAACCAATTGATGCAAGAAAGTGTCCTGAAGATGGATTGCTAACTAATAACAGTAACACAGGACACTGATGGGAAATAATTAGTGTGACCTTCAGGAATATGACCAACCAGAGTTCATAACCTAATGCTGGGATAAATATTGACCACCTACCTCTCGGCCTGCCTGTGTGACTGTTCCAAATATATCCAAACCTAAGAAAGTGGGACTATTGTTGAGCAAGCTAATGGTGCTAACGTTAGACAAGTCTCCTGGCCCTGATGGAATGTATCCCAGGGTACTAAAAGAGATGATGGGGAAACATAGTAAATGTGCTTGTTGTATTTTACCAAAATCCTTTGGACTCTGGGGTGGTTCTGGCAGCTTGGAAAACAGCAAACATGACATCACTGTTTAAAAAAGGAGGTAGACAAAAGACAGGTAACTATAGGCCCATTAGCTTAACTTCTGTAGGGGGGATCATGCTTGAATCTATAATCAATAAAGAAATAGTGAGACATCTGGATAGCAATTGTCCTGTTGGGCAGACACAGCATGGGTTCATAAAAGGCAGGTCATATTTAACTAATGTATTGGAATTCTTTGAGGATGTTATGAGCACAGTGGACAATGGGGACCCAGTAGATGTGGTGTATCTGGATTTACAGAAGGCATTCGACAAGGAGCTGCATAAAAGGCTGCTGCATAAGATAAAGGTTCACAGCATTACAGGTAATGTCTTATCATGGATAGAGGATTGCTTAACTAACAGAAAACAGAGAGTGGGGATAAATGTGTGTTTTTCTGTTTGGTGGTTAGTGGTTAGTGGTGTGCCTCAGGGATCAGTGCTGGGACTGCAATTGTTTAGAATTAATAAAGATGATTTAGAGTTGGGGACCAAGGGTATTGTGTCAAACTTTGTAGATGACACTAAAATGAGTGTTAGAGCAAAGTGTGCAGAGGACACTGAAAGTCTGCAGAGAGATATAGATAGGTTAAGGAGTGGGCAAGGGTCTGGCAGATAGAGTACAATGCTGGTAAATGAGAGGCCATCAATTTTGACAGGAATAACAGCAAAATGGGCTATTATTTAAATGGTGAAAAACTGCAGCACAGACCTGAGTGTCCTTGTGCGAAAATCACAAAAAGTTGGCTTTCAGGTGCAGCAGGTAATTAAAAAGGCAAATGGAATATTGTCTTCATTGCTGGGGGGGATTGTGTTTAAAAGCAGGGAGGTTATGTTGCAGCTGTATAAGGTGCTGGGTGAGGCCACACCTGGAGTACTGTGTGCAGTTTTAGTCTTCTTACTTGAGAAAGGATGTACTGGCACTGGATGGGATGCAGAGGAGGTTCACCAGGTTGTTTCTGCAATTGAGATGGTTGGCTTTTGAGCAGAGATTGAGTAGACCGGGCCTATACTTATTAGAATTTAGAAGAATAAGGTTGGATCTTACAGAAACATATACAATTAGGATAGGAATAAATAAAATGGAAGCAGGGAGGTTGTTTCCACTGGAGGTTGGCACTAGAACTCAGGGGCATAGCCTCAAAATAAGGGGGGAGCAGATTTAGGACTGAGCTGAGGAGGAACTTCTTGACCCAAAGGGTTGTGAATCTGGAATTCTCTGCCCAGTGAAGCAGTTGAGGCTACCTCGGTTGAGTGTTTTTAACGCAAAATAGATTTTTGAACAGTAAAGGAATTAAGGGTAATGATGAGCGGGCGGGTAAGTGGAGCTGAGTATTGAATGCTGGAGCAGGCTTGAAGGGCCAGATGGCCTACTCCTGCTCCTAGTTCTTACATTCTTAAATTGGATGATATTGGTATTGCTTGAGGGACTTGGGAGTTGCTGGCTGGCTAGCATTTATTGTATGTCCCTAATTGCTCTCATATTAGGTAAACTGACCATTAGAAATATCCAGATGATGGTCAATCCTGAAGGAACCTGTGTAATAACTCATCAGAAGCTTTGAAGGAGACATTTAGAGAAAGATAATCCCTTGAACATTTTTCTTAAAGGGAGATTTTCTTCCATTTTTAGCCATTACGTTTGTCGTTATAATTTACGATGGTCTTGGCACAGTCTCTGAATGGACTAATATATTAATTATATGTACACACTCTAGTTTCATTGGTTTGAAATGTTCTGCTTAATCCTCTGTAAAGTAAATGTATTATTCCATTTACATTCTTGAAATAACCCAAAAGTTCTAACTCTTAATTCATTTATGAGAAAGTGAAAATTGCACGCAGTAATTCAATTCTGAATACATTAAAGAAAATTAGACTTTTTTTAATTTCTTGGGTGATATAATTACAGCAATTATATTCAAGTGATGAAAGCCTTCCAATTCTCATTGATATGAAAATATATTCCATTTTCATGTCGATTGAGTAATTATTCAACTGAGCTTATCTTGCTGCTGTCACATCAGTTTCCCTTTCTCCAATAATCCCCTTGATTCTTTGCAGTGGTGTGGTGATAACTTAGAAAAGCAGCTGATCAATTATAAGGAGCAATAAAAAGGCACCGTGAAAATGAGTTTATGAATTGCAATGAGATCGCAGAGTTGCAAGTCAGAAAGCAGTGGGATATTATAAGGTTGAAAAACGTGCACTGCCCAATAATGTCAATGTGTCGCTGGACTGTTTTAGTTAGTATTGGGATATATGTCAGTGGCAATCATACTCAAATGTTACAGTTGCTACCATCTGACTTTGAGATTATTGCATCCAGTTTGGTTTAACTTAGCATCTCTCAACGTAGGAACTGGAGTAGGCCAATCAGCCCCTCCAGCCTGTTCTGCTATTCAGTGAGATCATGGCCAATTGGTGGCCCAACTCCATGTACCTGCCATTGACCCATTTCCCTTTGATTTACAAAAGATGATCTGTCTCAGATTTAAAATTAACAACTGATCCAGCATCCACTGCCACTTGTGGAAGAGAGCTCCAAACCTCTCCCACTCTTTTGTGTGTGGAAGTGCTTCCGAACATCTCTCCTGAACGGTCTGGCCCTAATTCTCAGGCTCTGCTCCCTAGTTCTAGAGTCCCCAACCAGTGGAAATAGTTTATCTACCCTGTCATTCCCTGATAATATATTGATCAAAGAACCTCTTAAATTTCTAATTTTGAGAGAAAACTAGCTTAATTTGTGTAATCTCTCCTCATCAACACCAATTGCATTTATGCTATGTCTTTTTTGCACGCTTTCACGGACTATCCTTACAGGGAGGAAGTGGTGTTGTTGTGGTAATGTCACTGGATTAGTAATCTAGAACCCTAATCTAATCCTCTGGGAACATATGTTCAAATCCCCCTGAAATAACTACACAGAGACTGGTATAGAAACATAGAGGATAGGAGCAGGAGGAGGCCATTCGACTCTTGGAGCTGCTCTGCCATTCATCACGATCATGGCCAATCATCCAAGTCAATAGCCTAATCCTGTTCTCCCCCACTCTCCCCATCTCTATATCTAACCACCTCTTGAATAAATTCAATGTCTTAGCATCAGCTACTTTCTGTAGTAATGAATAGGGAACAATGGTGCTTACTACTACAGTGGAATACTCTGATCTCTGGGTTGCTCTGGGTGAGACTGGCTATTCACACAAAGGACTGCGAAAATCTGGAACTCACTCCTATCAAACTGTTCACCAGTCACATACATGGTGTAGACAAACAATGTGAGTTGGGAGTAGGAGAAGACCGTTCGGCCCTTCGAAGCTGTCGCAACCTTCAATAACGTCACGGCTGAACTCATTGTGGCCTCAACTGTCCATTGCCTTCTAGTCTCTGTAACCCTTCTATTGCTCAGGAGAGGGTGCAGAGAGCATGATACCAGGCATGTGTTCCACACAGTTAAACCCCCTTGCTTAATTTAAACCAGCAACACAGAAAAGATTTATCCTGTGCAGTAATCTGTGAAAATTTGTGAGGCCAAGAACTATTTAAAGTAAAAATTAACAACTTTATTTCTTAAAGTATAACAGATGTAATTAACAATTAATTATCAATAATTCCTTCCTCTAACCTATCTTTTACTTTCCCTTCTATAATACTAGTCCGATAAAACCTCTGAGTAAGATTTACCAAAAATTCAAATTTCAAAACCAGGTAGCTGTCGAATCTTTCCTTTCTATCTTCCTCTGTAGATTTTCTTCTTCATAGGGATTTCTGTTTCATAGGTCACTGATCAATAAAGGTACCTTTAAGAGAGTTGTAGTTCGTGCAGTCTGTACATGCTGGTGGCTTGGCAGTTCTCCCCTTAACTGTTCAATTTTTCCCTGGTCTTATACCCCAAAGCATTGGATTGTTTCATTGGTTTTTAATATTGTCAAGAGAGTTGTAGTTCGTGCAGTCTGTACATGCTGGTGGCTTGGCAGTTCTCCCCTTAACTGTTCAATTTTTCCCTGGTCTTATACCCAAAGCATTGGATTGTTTCATTGGTTTTTAATATTGTCAATATATTAAATTCAAACTTGATTGGAGGTTGGTATTTTGGGGTATAATTTAACCTGATTGGCCTGAATTCAAATTTGTTTTTTTTGTCTCATAGCAACTCAGCCAGTGCTAGCTGCTGGATCAAATGTTACATTGTAAATTCTCCAGCCTGCTCAGTCCTTCACTCTCTTAAAGGAACAGTACACGTTTCACCTTCATAACACATGTGTGAGTTTGTACATTAGGAAATGATTCACAGGCTGAGTCCCACTTCTCTTTAGCAAGGGGTGACTTAATTGAGAACTTTGAAATGATGAAAGGTTTTGACAGCATGGATACAGAGACAATGTTTCCTTTTGTGTGATGGAGCAGTACTGCTACAGTCAAGAATGCACACTGACACCTCGACTTCCTCAGAAGGCTAAGGGAATTCAGCATGTCTATAATAATTCCAACTAATTTTATGGATGCAACATAGAAAACATCCAATGTGGATGCATCACGGCTTCGTACAACAACTGCTCTGCCCAAGACTGTAAAGAACTACAGAGAGTTATGAGCACAGCCCAGTCCATCACACAAACCAGCCTCCCATCCATTGACTCCACATACACTTACCACTGCTTCAAGAAAGCAGCCAACATCATTACAGATCCCTCCCACCCCAGTTACACTCTCTTCCAACCTCTTCCATTGGGCAGAAGATACAAAAGTTTGAAAACACGTACCAACAGATTTAAGAACGCTTCTTTCCCGCTGTTGTCATACTTGTGGTACTGACCCCTCATGTATTAGAGTTGATCTTTCTCTGCAGCTATAACACTATATTCTGTATTCTGTTCCAATACACTGACGTACTTATGTAAGGTATGATTAGCACATAAAATAACACTTTTCACTATATCTCAGAACGTGTGACAATGATAAATCAAATCAGAACTAGAAGCTGTCACCAAGAAATCCAACAGGGAATTCAGAAAAAAAATCTTCACCCAAGTTTAGGGTGAGAGGAGAAAGATATAAAAGAGACCTACAAGGCAAGTCTTTCACGCAGAGGGTGGTACGTGAAAAAGGAGGGGTCGTGAAGTATATTCAAGGCTGAGATAGACAGATTCTAATCAGCAAGGGATTCAAGGTTTGTGGGGAAAAGGTAAGAAAAGTAGAGTTGAGGACTCTTAAATCAGCCATGATGTCATTGTAAGGCAGAGCAGACTCAATGGGCTGAATGGCCTATTTTCTTATGATCCCACATCTTACAGTTGGCAGAGTAGAGTTAGTAAAGAATGGAGTAGACTTGTCTGGAGCATTAACACCAGCATGGTATCTTGGGCCGAATGGCCTGTTTCTGAGTCCAATACTTTACTAAAGAACCAAGCCAGGTGGATGGAGTTAAGGGAGAGATTACTGTGGTCGAATTGAATAGTGGTGCTGAATGACCAGCCCTTGCTGCTATGTTCCTCTTTTTTGCTTGCTGTGTCTCTCCAGTGTGCACACTCACAGCTGTTTTGGGGCTGAAGCAACAAATGAGTTGACTACAAGCAAGCAACAAGGGAAAGCATTGGTTAGGGGAGACAAGCCTATTAAAGCTTGTCCATTCACAGCAGCTACTCTGATTGATAGTAGCTCTGGTTCCAAATATATTCATGAGTATCGCCACAGGAGAACTTCTTCAGTATGTGACATGCCCCAGTTGCAAACTCTGAGTAGTTGACAGCTCTGTGATAGGTGTCTAGTGTATGAAGACTATCCCCAGTAGTACACCATGGGAGCATCATGGACAGCTGCTATCATATGATACTGAAATGACAACACCTCCCAACTCAGTAATTCTCCAGAGGCTGCAGCTTTGCTGCATTGCAATCATCAGCTAGCTCTTCATTATCATCCTCAATTCCTGAAATAGTGACATAGAGAGTGCTGAGAGTTTCCATTCCCTACTTCACCCTCAATGGTTCTTCTATCTGTCTATCTTTCTATCTATCTATCTATCTATCTATCTATCTCGTACTCACTATCTTTCCGCCTATCTCCCTCCTTGTATCTTTCTCTATCCATCTCTCTCTGCCTGCCATCTGGGAAAAAATTACTTATTTATTCTTACTCTTCATTTCCTGTCTGCCAGCCAGTTTTTTAAAAAAATCTATTTTCGTACACCACCTCTCAATCCTATGTGTTTTAATTTTAGATGCCAATCTTTTATGTACGAGTCTGTCAACAGTTTTCTGAAAGTCCAACTGAACCACACCTACTAGCTCCCCCTCATCAACTCTGTAAGTTACATTCTTGAAGAATTCCATTGGATTTGCCAAGCATGATTTTCCTTTCATAAATCCATGCCAACTCTTTCTGATCCTGCCAAGTGCTTTGTTATTAAATCCTTTATAATGGACTCCAACCCCTACCAACATCATGATGATTGGTTTATAAATACCAGTTTTCTCTCTACCTCCCTTTTTAAATACATTACATTAGGGTTACATTAGCTACCTTCCAATCTGTAGTAGCTGTTCCTGAGTTATACAGTCTTGGAAGATGGCCACCAATGCATCCATGGTATCTAGGGCTACTTCCTTATATACTCTGGGAATTAGATTATCAGACCCTGAGGATTTAGTGGCCTTCAAGCCAATCAATTTCCCCAACAACAGTTTTCTACTCATACTGATTTCCTTTAGATCCTCCTTCTCGCTAAATCCTTCTCCCACCTCAACATTTCTGATATATTAATTGTATTGTCCTTTGTGAACACAGAACCAAGATATGTATTTAGTTGGGCAGCCACTTCTTTGTACCCTATTATAAATTTCCCTGGTTTTGACTGTCAGGGACCTACATCTGTTTTCACCAATCTGCTTCTCTTCATATTCATGTAGTAACTTTTACAGTCAGTTCTTCACAAGCTTCCTTGCGCAGTCCATTTTCCCTTTCTTCATCAAACCCTTTGTCCTCCTTTGGTGAATTCTAAACTGCTCCCACTCCTCAAGTTGGCTGTTGCTTTCTGACCAATTTGTATGCCTCTTCTTTGGATCCAATGTTATCTATAATTTCCTTTGTAACCATGGTTGGTTCACATTTTCCATTTTACTTTGGTGCCAGGCAGGAATGAACAATTGCTGCAGTTCACAAGTTTATGTCGTTGCTATCGTCATTCCTTTAAGTAGCGTCTCTAATCTATCATAGCTAGTTTGTGCCTCATTGTAGTTTCCTCTATTTAGATTCAGGAACTTAGTCTCGGGAATGAGCTACCTGACTCTCCATCTTAATGAAGAATTCTGTCATGCATTATTACTCACTCTTTTTTCTCTCCACAAATGTTGCCAGACCCACTGAGTTTCTCCAGCCACTTTCTGGCTTTATTTCAGATCTCCAGCATCTGAAGTATTTTGCTTTTATTTGGGCAAGACTGGAGTTAAATATGGTTGAATGTCGTATGAGATAGGCTGGGTCATAGAGTCATAGAGATGTCCTTTGGTCCAACTCGTCCATGCTGACCAGATATCCTAATCCAATCTAGTCCCATTTGCCAGCATTTGGCCCATATCCCTCTCAACTTTTTCTATCCCTATACCTATCCAGGCACATTTTAAATATTGTGATTGCACCTGCATCCACCACTTCCTCTGGCAGCTCATTCAATACAATGTACCATCCTCTGCGTGAAAATGTTGCCCCTTAGGTCTCGTTTAAATCTTTCCCCTGGAGTCAGAACTAGAGGGGATAGGTTTAGGGTGAGAGGGGAAAGGTTTAAAAGGGACCAAAGAGGCAACGTTTTCACGCAGAAGGTGGTACATGTATGGAATGAGCTGCCAGAGGAAGTGGAGGGGCTGGTACAATTACAGCATTTAAAAATCATCTGAATGGGTATATAAATAGGAAGGGTTTAGAATGCTACGGGCCAAGTGCTGACAAGTGGGACTAGATTAATTTAGGATATCTGGTCGGCATGGATGAATTGGACTGAAGAGTCTGTTTCTGTGCTGTACATCTCTATGACTCTATGACTCTCACTTTAAACCTATGCCCTCCAGTTTTGCACTCAACTGCCCTGGGAAAAAGACCTTGGCTGTTCACCCTATCCATGCCCCTCATAATGTCATAAACTTCTCTAAGTTCATCCCTCAGCCTCCGACGCGCCAGGGAAAAAAGCATCAGCCTATTCAGTCTTTGCCTGTAGCTCAAACCTTCCAACTCTGGCAACATCGTTTTGTCACAGAGAAGATATGGAGTTTATTTAATCGAGAAATGCTCAGTTTCTTGATGTCCCATAGATTTAGAGAGGATGTAAACTTGCAACTGTGTGGGGAGATTACTATTTGCAAAGACCCATCGCAATGGAAACGAAAAGCCAACCTCAGCAACTTATTTATTTGGGGAAGGTTTAAAACAAACAACTTGGAATGCAAATGAGAGCAATTTCGGCAAGATTTATTGTGAATGTACATCCGGCAATGCTTGCTTTACATTTTCATTTTTGTGCGGTTCACAAACTGATTTAAATAGCCACTGATTAATTACGGAAGTAAATTGGTTGTGGAAAATGTGAGTGCTCAATCAGTGCGGCGCTGGCTTGTTGAGTGATTCAACAGCGGCACAATGTGCTTCTAATGGCTCGAGATGAGGTTGGGTGGACAGGGTGAGCCAGTTGAAATTGACTGCTAAGTAATGTTCATTTCAAATGCTGCATTTCACAATCTTGTGTTTCACAGTCTTGCCGATGTTCATTTGAGATAAAAGAAAATACAGGAGCAATTGTCTGCTGTTAGACAAAGAAAAGAAATTGTTTTAGATTGCATCAGTAAAGAGGGAATATCTAAAGAGTGACATAGAAACCACGTACCATTACAACGCAGCAACAGGCCATTTGGCCCATCTGGTCTTTATGCTGCACTCGAGTCTCCTCCCACCCTACTTCATCTCATGCCATCAGCTTCCCTTTGTCCCACTCTCTCCCTTGTGTCTTTAGTCAGCTTCCACTCAAATAGATTCACGTTGTTCACCTCAATCACATCCTTTGTTACCACGAACCCTATCAATTTCTCCAAACCGCTCTGTTGGATTTATCAATGACTTATATTCATAGAATAGAATCCCTACAATGTGGAAACAGGTCATTCAGCCCATCAGCATAGCATCCCATCTCATCCCTGTAACCCTGCATTTCCTATGGCTGACCCATCTAGTCTGCACAATCCCTGGACACTATTGATAATTTAGTATGGCCAATCCACTTAAAGCGCACATCTTTGGACTGTGGGAGAAAACCTGCGATTTGACACACAATATTGGCTTCTTTGTCAATGTTGTACCAAAGGCTGTGACACTACACACTGCAAGATGCTACTGCCTTATCATAATCGATTTATTCTGAAGCACATAGGAGTTTGAAACAAACTCCACTCAGACAGTCGCTCAAAGGTGGGATTGAACCCAGGTCCCTGGCGCTGCGAGGCAGCAGTGCTAAACACTGAGCCACCCTGATTTTCTAATCAGCCAGTTCAGAGAAGTTACTATATACCCTCTGGAACCAGTGGGACTTGAACCCAGGCCTCCAGGTTCAGAGGTGGGGGCATTACCACTGTGCCACAACAGTCCAAACACAATGACTGTCATATATTTATCTTACTGTTTGCTTTGGACTCTCCCATAATTTGAAACCTGCACTCGACATCTCTCCCTCCAAACCCCCTGAAAAGTTTGAAGGTTCCTATCATCACAGCTCAGCCTTCCACAGACATACTCTCAAGCTTGTCTGGTTTTTCTGGAACCTATGCCCATCCACCTCTGTGAAACCTTCCTGCACCATCTCCAGTGCCTCTGTAATCATTCAATAATATGGAATGGTACAAAGGACTTAAACTTAGTTAAATTCAATTCAATTGGATAAAATTAATTTAAACAGACAGCGAAACAAATTAACTTCTCTCTTGAAGAGTAACCTCATAATAGTTGGGTTAAAAGTCTATATGTGAGGCAGGGCTCAGTGCAAATAGAGTTACAATTAACATTCCATAAATATTTCTCAAGCACAAATAGCTTTGTCTTATTGCTTGCCATCAGTTTTAACTTTGTATTCATTCGAGAGTTTACTCCAATAGACATCGCAGTCAGATTTACTGTGTCAGGTTTCATATAGTGCACTACAAAATTGTCTATACATGTAACTATCGCATCAATCTTTGATGCTTAACGTTATTAAATTGTATTAAACAAAACAGCTCAAGTGTGTGCTCATAATCAGTAACATTTTTAAGATTGTTACAATGCTAAGGAAATGATCAAAAGGGTAGCTTTAGTCCAACAAATTATCTCAGTTTTCATTGACACCTCCCTCCCACTCCCAAGACAAACTATAGAGAGCTAAACAATTTCATCTCTTATCTTCATCTGACCTTTCCTATCATTCCCAGCTTCCCTTCAACACGAAATGTGACAAACCAGAGATAGGGAGGAATGTAGGGACTGGCAGTGGTTACGGGGATAGGGAGGGGCTGGAGGAGATTACAGGGATAGGGAGGCGCTGGAGGAAGTTACAGAGATAGGGAGAGGTATAGAGACTGGAGGAACTTACGAGGATAGAGAGGGGTACAGGGGCTGGAGGGGATAACAGAGATAGGGAGGTGCATAAGAGCTGGATTAGGTGACAGAGATAGGGAAGGTGTGTAAGAGCTGGAGGGGGTTGCAGAGATACGGAGGGGGTGTAGGAGCTAGATGGTGGTGCAGGCTCGAAGGGCAGAATGGCCTACTCCTGCACCTATTGTCTATTGTAGGGGCTGGAGGATGTTACAGAGATAGGGAGGGGTGTAGGGGCTGGAGGAAGTTACAGAAATTGGGAGAGATGGAGCTGGAGGAGGTTACAGAGATTGGGATGGATATAGTGGCTGGAGGAGGTTACAGAGATTGGCAGAGATATAGAAACTGGAGGAGGTTACAGAGAAAGGGAGGGTGTAGGGGCAGGAGGAGGCTACAGAGATAGTGAGGGGTGTAGGGGCTGGAGGAGGTTATAGAGATAGGGTGGGGTATAGAGGCTGGAGGAGGTTACAGAGATAGGGGGTGTAGGAGCTGGAGGAGATGACAGGGATAGGGAGGGGGGTATAGGGGCAGAGACAGGAAGGGGGATAGGAGCTGGAGGAGGTGACATACAGGGAGGGAGTATAGGGGCTGGAGGAGATTACAGAGTTAGGGAGGGGGTGTAGGGGCTGGAGGAGGTTATAGAGATAGGGTGGGGTATAGAGGCTGGAGGAGGTTACAGAGATAGGGGGTGTAGGAGCTGGAGGAGATGACAGGGATAGGGAGGGGGGTATAGGGGCAGAGACAGGAAGGGGGATAGGAGCTGGAGGAGGTGACATACAGGGAGGGAGTATAGGGGCTGGAGGAGATTACAGAGTTAGGGAGGGGGTGTAGGGGCTGGAGGAGGTTACAAAGTTAGGAAGGGTGTAAGAGCTAGTGGAGTTTACCGGAATAGTTATCATACCTCTTTCACTTGCTCTCAGCCATCAATGTACAATAACAGCTTTTAGGATTTGACACTCGACTGCTGTAGTCTTCATCATCAATGCTGTGCTGAAGGCTGTGACACCACACACGGCAAGGTGCTCCTGCCTTATCATAATCGATTTACTCTGGTGCACACAGGAGTTCGAGAATTAATGCTTCACAAAACTCATGTTTAATCAACTGAATATCTTCCACAATTAAGATAAACTCAATCTAGGTTCAGTGAAATTTTCCCTGTCCTTTACGTTTTCTAGTTTTCTGCTCAATGTTGCAGTAGTCTGTCAGAGGATGATGTGATCTGAGTTTCAATTGCAATATTTTAATGCAAATTTATCCTGTAAAAGGACAGCGTGAATAATACCTCAAAGAGAAGGAATAACTGACAGCTCTGGAAATGGTACAACTGAGGTTCATTTCTCTATTAACTGTACAGATGATTAGGATGTTTTAATGATGTGAGCAGGTGGCTCTCTGAGGATTAATATTTCCCTCTCATTTCAAGGTTTCAGGTAATTATGAAAGAGTTTGACAAACTGTTGATTGCAATTGGGTGCAAAAAAGAATCTGGATTAGACCAGTTTTTTAATCATTCACAGGCGTGGCTAGCTCTAATTGCCCTGAAGAAGGTGGTGATCTGCCTCATTGCACAGTTGGGAGACAATGGGTACCACAGATATCTTGGAATGCCTCAGGCTACCCTGTGTAAAGCACCTCCTGTCCACTCGAACATGTGGAAAACATGCTGAAGATACTTTCAAGACAACAGCATAGAAACACGAACCCAGTCGCCCCCACCACCCCCCCTCCTCCCCCACCGCCACCCCCCAGACTCTGGTATTATCTCGTGGCTGTTGATACCAGCACCTTGCAATGTTCTTGGGGTCTGGATTCAAGAGCTGCTATGGTAGAATTTGAATTCAGTGTTTAAAAAAATCTGTAATTAAGAGTTATGATTTGGAGATGCTGGTGTTAGACTGGGGTATACAAAGTTAAAAATCACACAACACCAGGTTGTAGTCCAACAGGTTTAATTGGAAGCACTAGCTTTCGGAGCGACGCTCCTTCATCGGGTGGCTGTGATGAAGAAGCAGTGCTCTGAAAGCTAGTGCTTCCAATTAAACCTGTTGGACTACAACCCGGTGTTGTGTGATTTTTAACTTTGGAATTAAAAGGCTAACAATGACCATGAAATGAATATTGGACACATACATTTTTGTTCCTAAATGTCATCTCAGGAAGGGAAATACTGTCCTGGTCTGGCCTAGATATAACTCCAGACCCACAGCATTGTGGTTGACTCTGGGCAATTAGGGATGAGTAATAAATACTAATGATGTCCATATCCTGTGAATGAATAAATCAAATGTTACAGTACTTTTCAGCATTTCAACCCAGTGGCACGGTGGCTCAGTGGTTAGCACTGCTGCCTCACAGCACTAGGGACCTGTGTTTGATTCCAGCCTCGGGTGACTGTCTGTGTGGAGTTTGCACATTCTCCCTGTGTCTGTATAGGTTTCCTCCCACAGTCCAAAGATGTGGAGCTTAGGTGCATTGGTCCACGCTAAATTGCCCCCATCATAGATGTGTAGGCTAGTGCCGTTAGTCAGGGTAAATGTAGAGTAACAGGATGGGGGAATGGGTCTTGGTGGGTTACTCTCCGAAGGGTCGGTGTGGATTTGTTGGGCCAAATGGCCTGATCCCACACTGTAGGGAATTCTATGATACTGAAGGAACAGCCAATATGATTCCTGCAGTTTCTGAGAGGAATTTGCAGAGAGATGTATCCCCGCACTCTCACAGACAGCCTGTGGCTTGGCTCTGTGTTTGGCTGTTCAGTGGGGCTCTGATTTCCTGGCCTGGTGAAGATAACTTGCTCTGGTCAAGGCTGTAGACTCATGAAATCTGTAATAAAAAGAGCAAATGCTGGAAATGCTCAGCAGGTCAGTGTCGGTGGAAGTGGGGGGGGGTGGGGAGGAGGGGGATGGGGTGGGGGCGACTGAGTTCGTGTTTCTATACTGTTGTCTTGAGAGGTCACCTTCCTGAAATATTAACCACAAATGCCGACACATCTGTCAAGTATCTTCAGCATGTTTTCCACATGTTCGAGTGGACAGGAGGTGCTTTACACAGGGTAGCCTGAGGCATTCCAAGATATCTGTGGTACCCATGATATTTGGTACCAGTAATACCTGAAATAGCTGTGGTACCCCAGGTAGGTGACAGTCACTGAGCTACCCAACCTGCCAAGTAGATTGACTTAGTTTTACACCACCGTAGTGGATGGTCAGATCAGAGTAAGAGTCCAGAACTATAATAACTTGTCCTTATGTACTTTCATCTGATGAAAACATTCTGCAGGATTCTCCTCTGGAGCGTTACAATGAGGTCAGGTGGGTGTGAGCTACGTCAAAGAAGTAGGTTTCAGTGAGTGAATCCACAGAGGAAAGTGTGGTGGAGAAGTTTAGGGGAGAGTGTAAGAGCCTGGACCTTGCCACCTGAAAGTACGGCCACCATTGGTAAACTGACTGAAACTGAGGATGCACAAGAGGCATGCATTAAGGGAATACAGGTATCACGGAGGGTGGTGGGCATGGACGAGTGGAGCACGGAGGAGTTTTGTCAAGGTGGGATGCGTTTAGAAACTTGGTTGAGAAGTTTGAAGTTCCTTCTGTTGGATAGCAGCGTGTGAGCACAGGGGAATGGGGTTTGCTGTCAGCCCAGGAAGTGGGAGACCAGTGTGTTGGAATGGTCAGGTCTATATGTAAAGGCAGGAGGGAGGAACTCATCAGTGGATGAGCTAAGACAGACCATGTCGGGTGACGTTACAGACATGGGCGATCTTAGTGATGTCATCACCAAGTAGAAACACCTTGATTTTCTGGCTGAAATCACCAATTCTGTCTAGCTGTTCCTCCTGAGGTTATGGCTGAAAGACTGAAATGCAATCCGTAACCCAGAGCCTTGCATGGTCACCCCATGCTTTCAGAGGATGAGTAATGGGTAAGATCTAGAGCTGACATTGATACTGTCCCTTCCATGCTCTTGCTATCAATTACAGCAAACTCTAAGCCTTGGAGAATCTTTGCCTGCAAATGTGGCTTACAGCTGCTTCTCACTGGAGTTTAAACATTCCCCTAAATTCAACTTCAAATTTTGACAGTGGTCATGTTTTATGAAGGAATAATTCTTGCTGTAATCGGCAATGTTTTGTGAGTTTTAATCATTTCAATAGGCCTTTGCTTACCAGCCCAGTCACTCCAAAGTTCTTGGGTTACAGCTGATTGGGAATGAATAATGAAAATGTTGTGATATAAAACACACTGTGCCAGAAGAGTATCTCTGTAAGAGCTTGGAACCAATGGCTTAGTCTACACACATTTTACCTTCTTATGGGCTGGCTTTCATCACCTTCTCTCTGTACATCCCTCCTGAAGATATTGTTTCCTTTCTGGAGTGAGGCTCCAGAAACCAGATCTGAGAGTATTGTGCCCAGTTTTGGGCCCCATATCTCAGGAAGGATGGACTGGCCTTGGAGTGTGTTCAGAGGAGGTTCACAAGAATGTCCCAGCAATGAAAAGCTGAACAAATGGGGAACGTTTGAGGATTCTGGGTCTATATTCGATGGAGTTTAGAAGGCTAAGCGGGGGGGATCTAATTCAAACTTACAGAATACTGAACGGCCTTAACAGAGTAGATGTTGAGAAGATGTTTTCATTGGTAGGAGAGACTAGGACCTGAGGGCACAGCCTTAAAGGGAAGACATTTTTGAACGGAGATAAAGAGAAATGTCTTCAGCCAGAGAATGGGGAATCTATGGAATTCATTGCCACAGAGGGCTGTGGAGGCCAGGTCATTGAGTACTTTTAAGACTAAGATAGATAAGTTCTTTAATGGATGTAGGTTTGCTCACTGAGCTGGAAGGTTCATTTTCAGATGTTTCATCACCAAACTAGGTAACATCTTCAGTGAATCTCCGAATGAAGCACTGGTGATGTAGCCCGCTTTCTATTTATATGTTTGGGTTTCCTTGGGTTGGTGATGTCATGTCCTGTGGTGACATCATTTCCTATAGTGATATTATTTCCTGTTATTTTTCTCAGACGGTGGTAAATTGAATCCAAGTCAACTCTATTAACATATACATTGACTTGGAATTTCTAAACTCTTTCAAGTTTCACAACATCTTTCCGATAGGAAGGAGACCAGAACTGCACACAATATTCCAACAGTGGCCTAACCTTGTAATCTGAGGTAACCCTCTTCACTGTCCACTACACCTCTCAATATCAAATGTGAATGCTATTAATAATGATTCAAAAACACTCAGGAAATCTGCTGTAAAAGAATGATGATTTATGCATATCATAATAGTTGGGGACGTCAAAGAATTTGAAGTGGGCTAATAATGACTGAAATGGATTGTACAAATTATTTAATACTTCATGAATCTTAAAGTGGAAGAAGTCACAAAGGTTAACAGCTGTGACGTGGTTCATAATTAACCTATCTATCTTATTCACTGCATTGAGGATGAAAAGTCAGAAGTTAAGTCCGGCTATTATGAAGAGCCCTTTGGCGGATATAGCGTCCTGCTGATTTAACTTTGAAATTAGGCATCACGTGTAGGCTAGTTACTGTCACCAAAGCCATTGTCAGGGATAGGTGAATGGGAATGGGGACTAGCACTCACTTCACTGGGAAGGGTCCGGTTCTGTTCTGTTCCTGTGGGGCTATTTTCCTCATGGAAAATGGAGAGTGAATTTAGAATGATCTATGACCACCAACCTCAGCAGTAATTAAGTTAACGAAGGGAGTTCAACAGTTTACTGTGGGTGTCATGGTAATGTTAGCAAGTTAGAGACACAAATAAATGATCTTGGGGACGTGGGTTTCAATCCCTTTGCAACAGCTGGCAGAATTTAAATTCAATTAATAAATTCTGGAAATCCTTTTCTGGTGGTGCAGTGGTAGTGATCCTCCCTCTGGGCCAAGAGGCCTGCATTTGAGTCCCACTAGTCCAGTGGTGTGTGATATCTCTGAGCTGGTTGACGACAGAATATCTGGAACTGAAAGCTAATCTCTGTAAGGGTGACTGTGAAACTATCATTTACTGTTCTAAAATCCAATCTGGTATGCCTGTGCCCTTTATCTTACAATCCCTTAGCTGTGCAAACTGGCACATACTCTCTGAAGAGAGTCCCATGCCCTATCCCTGTAACCCTGCATCTTCCGTGGCTAGCTCATCTAGCCTGCACCTCCCTGGACCCTATGGATAATTTAGCTTGACCAATCCATCCTAACCTGCACATCATTGGACTGTGGGAGGAAACCGGAGCACCCGGAGGAAACCCACGCAGACATAGAGAGAATGTGCAAATTCCACACAGGCAGTCGTCCAAGGGTGGAATTGAACCCGAGTCCCTGGCATTGTGAAGTAGCAGTGCTAACCACTGAGCCACCATGATAGTTTAGGGAAGGAAATCTGCTGTCCTTACCGGTTGTGGTCCACATGTGATTCCTGCAAAATGGTACAGGTCAATAGGTCAAGGGCAATTTGGATAGGCAACACAAGTGATATATTGAGCGCAATTTTATTTTCCAGACAGGAATTGGATTGAAGGGGTGATTAATCCTTTGCATTCTTGTCATTTCTTGCTGGCAGTAAATTTATTTTTCTTTGCAAACTTTACAGTAATCAAAGCTCCTTTGCTAGAGCAAAGAGTGGAAAGATGCTGAGTCAGCAATGACAGAGGGTTAGGATTAAAGGGATAGTCCATACAAATGGATATTTGCTCATTTTCCATCTCAAACTATTTTACCGCACTGGCCCCATATCGGGTCATGGAGATGTACAGCACGGAAACAGACTCTTTGGTCTAACTCATCCACACTGACCAAATATCATAAATTGATCTAGTCCCATTTGCCAGCATTTGATCCATAACCCTCTAAACTCTTCCTGTTCACATACCCATCCAGATTCCTTTTAAAGTTTGTCATCATACCAGCCTCCACCACTTCCTCTGGCAGCCGATTCCATACACGCACCATCCTCTGTGTGAAAAAGCTGCCCATAAGGTCCCTTTTAAATCTTTCCCCTCTCACCTTAAACCTATGCTCCTCTAGTGTTGGACTTCCCTACTCTGGGGAGGGGGGAGAAAACCTTGGTTATTCACACTACTCATGCTCGACACAATTTTATTAACCTCTATAAGGGCACCCCTCAGCTTATTCAGCCTCTCTCTATGGCCCAAAGTCTCCAACCCTAGCAACATCCTTGTAAATCTTTTCCGCACCCTTTCAAATTTAACAACATTTTCCCATGGCAGGGAGACCAGAATTGAAAGCAAACTTTAAATGTCCTATACAGCTGCAACATGACCTCCCAACTCCTGTACTCAATGCACTGACTAATAAAGGCAAGCGTACCAAATGCCTTATTCACTGCCTTCTTGTCTACCTGTGACTCCACCTTCAAGGAACTATGAACCTGTACCAAGGACTGTTTGTTCGGCAATGGTCCCCAGGACCTTACCATTAACTGTGTATGTCAGTGCCTGATTTGCCTTTCTAAAATGCAGCACCTCACATTTATCTAAATTAAACTCCATCTGCCACTCCTTGGCCCAAAGTTTGTGTGAAGATTTGTAGCTCGGGTGCTCGTTGTTGTGGTTCTGTTCGCCGAGCTGGAAGTTTTTGTTGCAAACGTTTCGTCCCCTGGCTTCACAGGAGGCTCCCAAGCACTGATGATGTCGCCTAGCCAGGGGACGAAACGTTTGCAACAAAAACTCCCAGCTCGGCGAACAGAACCACAACA
>NC_057717.1:103481025-103502502 GCF_004010195.1 Chiloscyllium plagiosum | reverse complement strand
CGGACAGCTGAAACTGACAGCCGGAAGCGGCAGGGACAGACCACTATAAACACCGGAGGAAACATCAAAGAAGCGCTTCGCAGGAGGCTCCCAAGCACTGATGATGTCCTCTAGCCAGGGGACGAAACGTTTGCAACAAAAACTTCCAGCTCGGCGAACAGAACCACAACAACTCCTTGGCCCATTGGTCCATCTGATACTTTGAGAAACCTTCTTCACTGTCCTCTAATATCCCTTGATATCTTTAATATCTAGAAACCTTTTGATCTCTGTCTTGAATGTACTCAAAGACGGGGGCAGGGAATTCCGAAGATTCACCTGTCTAAGTAAAGAAGTTCATTCTCATCTCAGTCCTTCACCAGAGAGCTCACTCCCACCAGGGGAAACATCCTGTCAGTTTCTATCCTGTTGAGCCCTGTAAAATTTCATGTACTTCAACGATTCAATAATTAGACTGAGAATAAAGCTCCCTAATTTTGACCTGGAAATAATATAGTTCAAATCCAATTCAAATCTCTCAGTTTATCATGCCAGCCATTCTATTCTTACAGCACACTGATGAAGGAGGAGACCAGACATCAACCTTTACTCTGTTTTCTATTTATTCACAAAGGAAAATGTAATAAATGTATAACTCTTAACTCTATTGGTTAATATGTTTTTATAGGTTGTGGTGCTTACAGTAAATGCATATAAATGTATGAATATTATGGACATTTCTACATTTCATTAAAGCAGCAAAGAATATTAATAATTTACCTTGACCCAAGATGGCTTCCTGGGGTCAGGAGACATTTTGTAATTACTGTTCTGACAGGAGGTAATTCATCTTCCTGGAAAGTCATTGAAATGTAAATATGGACAGACATACAGGATGCAGTTGACATGTGGAATTTAAATGTCCTGTCATCTGGATATTTATAGAAACATAACCAGAGGGGTGACACCCAGACTTGTGTCCATAAACTCAAATCTAATAAAAAAGACTGTCAAGAAACTATTTCATCACAAGCTCGTGTGAATGGCTGCCATTCATTCCCTGTTGAGTGGCAATGCCTTATGACATTGTATCATTTGTGTGGATAATGGAAGTATTGATTCTGCATTCCTCTGATTCCTGTTGATGTTATTACTGGACAATTCAGATACCAGACTGACATCTGGCTTGGTCAATCTTTTTTAAAGTTTTAATGAGGTTGTCTTTCACTGAACCATAAGCACAAAATGTTGCAAATTTGGTTTTAATGCTAACACAGATATTACATGTAAAATTAAAGATAAACTAGAATAAATTGAATTATTTATGTGTGTCATAATTTTAATGATTTAAAAACGCAACAAAAATGTAACCCCAGCAATTCCCCCAAGCACCAGAGAATTACCTTCTCTATCACTTATAAATTTAATTGTGACCACAACTCCCCTTCTGGAGAATCTGATAGCCTCTTCCTGGAACCTTCATTCCACGGAGCCTTCATTCCATGGAGCTTAAACTTTCTCAGTTTCAAATAATCCCATCGGGTTTTAACCGAACATTTCTGGTCAGAAACATTTATCAAACTCCTTACACTAAGGTAAGCTATTTTTAATACTTCTAAATTATCTTTTGTCTTTCTCAGGAAAATTTGCTCTAAACGTGCTGTTTCAGCCTATTGAACCTCGAATCTGAAACTGACTGATAAGTGGCCTTTGATTTTTTAGGACTACATGTGTTTCTGCGAGTCAACAAAGAGAGAGAAAAAAAATCGATCCCTGTCATCTCTAATGCTCGAATGCTGACATTGTTTACGTGTAACCTTTAACATAAACAAAAATCCAACCAGTCTTGCTCTCACATTTGCTTTGAAAAAAGTCACCATGGCTACAGAAATACCTAGATTCTCGTCGGAGTTTCCATTTGCCCTCTTAGGTGTGTGTGAAACTTTTTGAAATAGAGTTTTGCTGCGTGAACTGGCCAGTATTTATCCTTAATCATCAACACAGAAGCTCAGATTATATGATGGTGGCCACATTTGCTGCATGTGGGATATTGCTGAATGCAGGCTGGCTGATTCCTTTCCTACAGCAGATCAGGGAGACAGCTCACCAACACCTTCTCAAGGGCAACCACGGACAGGCAATCAATTCTGAACTGGACAACACCAGAATTCATTTAAAAAAGGGTCTTTTTTTAATACAAATATAAGGGTACTTTTTCTCTTGAAGTATCATCCGTCTATGGAATCTTTGAAAACCAGGTCTTCAAATATGTTCGAGTATTATAGATTTATAACTGATAGGGGAATAGGGTTTATGTGGGACAGGCAGGAAAGTGGAGCTGAGACCACCTCTTATCTGGTTTGATTTATTGTTGTCACGTACCTGAGTACAGTGAAAAGCTTGATTTTGCAAGCAGTGCAGACAGATCATAGTGAAGAAGGACATACAGACCAGAGGGTGCTTGGACAGAACGAGGCTTGCAGGGTTATGGCTGCACAGTAGGTGTACAGAAGCAAGGTCAACATTATTTGAAATTAGAGAGGTCCATTCAGCAGTCTAATGACAGCAGGGAAGAAGCTGTTCCTGAATCTGTTAGTGCGTGTGTTCAAGCTTCTGCATGACGGAAGAGGTTTGAAGAGAGGATTACTGGGTTGGGATGGGTCTTTGATGAGGTTGGTTATTCTAGATCTGAAGGGCAGAATGGCCCACTCCAGCTCCTGAGCCCTACGTTCTTCATCTTTCACTCCTATTCCTGCTGAGCTTTCCATCTGCACAGTGCTGCTGTCGGCACACACAGACACAGACACACACACACACGCACACACAGACACGGACACACAGAGACACACACACAGGCACAGACACACACACACACACAGGCACAGACACACATACAAACACACAAACACATACAGCACTGTTTCTTATCTGTAGAGCAGCCCATCTCAATTTATCAAATGCTAAGTGTTCTTCCTCTCTCTGTCAGGCTGATCTCACACCAGGATTTTTAGCCCTGGAAAAGTATTATGTGTGACACTTGAGAATGGGGCAATTTAAAAGGATTTAGGTGTTTCCTGAGTGTTTAATGAGACCTCACTAACTGCATTGCTAAAGCATGCCATTTGTTTGCAATTTTATAAGTCGTTTGACAGTTTGAGTGAGTTACTGGCTGTGCCTTGAGGTACATTACCAAGAATCGATGGCTCCCCAGGTAATGAAGAAGAATTGTGATGGCCTGTTCGAGACACTCTGACCTAAATCTTTCCAGTACGAGGGATTCGTTGGAAGAGGAATGGCTTAATTTGGCAGTGGGGATTGAAGTGTTGGTGGGGGGTGCAGCATTTTACTGTGAATGCCAGACAAAAACATTCACATTGATGAATTATCCACAAGCAAAAAGTAAAAGTAACATCGCTGCCTTTTACACCATGGTTGTAAATTTGCATCACTGCAAAGTTTAACACATCATCATTGTAACACTCTTACTTTAGCAAGTACAAAGTACTTTTTGCTTTTATCACCATGACGATGCTGTGTTCATCTTCATTGTCCACTTAGCCTGCCAGATCGAAAATGACTTTGGCTAAGCGCGCTCACAAAACTAAGAATTTGATTTAAAAGTTATGCTTGCAGAAACACAAGGGAAACACAAAGTGGTTTCCAGGTAGATTTAGAATTAGAATTAGATTTTATTGTTGTGTGTACATAAGTACAGGGGATAAATAAGTAAAGTGAAATGTGTACAAAGTCACCAATTCTGGTGCCATCTTAGGTACAAACATACCTCAGTACAAAATAGTGATGGTATGGTGGCTTGCACTGCTGCCTCACAGTACCAGTGACCCGGTTCCACATTTGGGCAGCTGTCTTTGTGGAGTTTGTCCATTCTCTGCGTGGGTTTCCTCCGGGTGCTCCGGTTTCCTCCCATAGTCCAAAGATGTGCAGGTCAGGGTGAATTGGCTGTGCAAAATTGTCCATAGTGTTCAGGGATGTGCAGGTTAGGTAGCTCAGCCATGGAAAAGGCAGGGATATGGTAGATGGGGCAGGATAATCTTTTCTGGGTTGATGTGGACATGATGCACCAAATGGCCTGCTTCCACACTGTAGGGATTCTATGAAAATCTTAGGAAAAATGAAAAAAAGATATTAAAAGACAGTCCTTACAAAAATAGTTCAGTGTTGATGGGCCTCCTCTACACCATATGATTCAATCAAATAGTCTTTGTTTGTAATTGAAAGGCTTGTTTCTGAGTTTCACAGCTAAGTCTCACCTGGTCAGGGACCTGCCGAGGTCAAAGACAAGTATGATCCCCCGGTGATGGGGCTTGATAACACTTACTACAGTAAATCAGAGACTTCATCCAGTACAGGAATTGTATTTGTGCCATTGGTGCTGTGCCACATTGCAACTCATCGATCAACTGAATGATCCCCCGTCACTCATTGATGTAACATGCAGGTATCTGATTGGCAATATGGCAACTCATGGCTAGTGGGAAGATGATGGGGACAGTGAGGATCATACTCAAAGTCACATGTAGTGAAAATCAGCAGAGAAACCTGAATATATACATGGAAGAGAGTGATTTCATACACCACGAGTCTCAGTTTAAAGTTTCCTCGGTAATTAATGACCCTTCTTTCCCTGGTGGAAGCAAGCGAGGAATTCAACGCCCCCCCCTCCCCAACACCCAAGTACTTTTATCTATTCCACATGTTCACTCTTCATCCCAAACTCGTGCCCCTTAGTTCCCCCACTATTCAAAGGCATCCTCAGGCTCTCCTCACAGCTTTGATGTAAGCTCTCATACCAGACTCGCTGTGCAAGGTGGCATCTGCTAACCAAACAACTTTGATTGATCTTTGTACATAATTCGTCGGTTGTAAGGAGCTTTGGGCATGTCTTCAAGAGTTGAATGGTGCTGCATAAATAAAAGTTTTTCTATTCCTCCCTTCCCTTCATCTCTGCTCGACTTTCATATCCAATCTTTGATTAACAGTGGGAACAGTGTGGCAAATGGTACTGTTCCCTCCTTAGACTTAGTCTCTATGGACACTAGCACTCTCGGTTGACTTGCCAATTTAAAAAAAAAGAGATTTGCTTACAGGATACGTACAACTCTGGCAAACCCAGCATTTATTGTCCATTCCTCTCTGCCCAGGAGCAGAGTTGAGAGTCAATGCCATCACGATAGGTCTGGCATTGCATGGAGACCACCTCAGCAACACTGTTGGCTTTTGAATCTCAAAGGGCTTTCATGACCTGAAGCTGATTTTTATAATCAATGATAATTTGATGTTCTTGAGATAGCTTTCAATTCCTGATTTGTCTATATTTGTTTGTGGGATGTGGACGTTACTGGTCAGGCCAACATTTATTGTCCATCCTTAATTGTCCAGAGGTCAGTTCAAATGCAGCAAGACCTGGACAATATCCAGGCTTGGGCTGACAAGTGGCAAGTAGCCTTTTTGCCACACAAATGTCAGGCTATGACCATCGCCAATAAGAGACAATCTAACCATCGCCCCTAAATTCAATTGTTTTACTATCACTGAATCCCCTGTCATCAATATCCTTGGGGTTACCATTGACCAGAAACTCAACTGAACTTATCACATAAACACAGTGGCAACAAGACCAAGTCGGAGGCTAGGAATACTGCAGCGAGTAACTCACCTCCTGACTCCCCTAAGCCTGTCCACCATCTACAAGGCACAAGTCAGGAGTGGATGGGTGCAACTCCAACAACACTCAAGAAGCTTGACACCATCCGGGACAAAGCAGCCCGCTTGATTGGCACCACACCCACAAACATCCACTCCCTCCACCACCGATGCTCAGTAGCAGCGGTGTATACCAGTACAAGATGCATTGCAGAAATTCACCAAAGGTCCTCAGACAGCACCTTCCAAACCCATGATGACTTCTATCTAGAACGGGAGCAGATACATAGGAACATCACCACCTGAAGCTCCCCTCCATGCCACTCACCATCTCACAATCCAAAGATGTGCAGGTTAGGTGGATTGGCTGTTGGAAAATGCAGGGTTACAAGAATAGGGTACAGGGGCAGGTCTGGCAGGGATGCTGTTTGGAGGGTCAGTGTGGACCTGATGGGCCAAATTGCCTGTTCCCAAACTGTAGGTATTCAATAATTTCAAATATTGTTTCACTGAGAAACCGCTCAGCAGAGAGAAGGGGGGGGGTGGGGGGTGGGGGGAGGAGGGAATCTATAGAATCCTCGCCTAAATTTCACAGTATACAGACCCATTGTACAATCACAGAATTCTCATAGTGTGGAAAAAAGCCATTCAGTCCATCGGGTCTGCACCAACCCTCCAAAGAGCACCCCATGCAGACCCAATCCCCCATCCTATCTCTGTAGCCCTACATTTCCCTTGGCTAGTGCACTCTAACCTGTACAGCTTTGGATTGTGGGAAGAAACCAGAGCACCTGGAGGAAACCCATACAGACACAGGGAGAATGTGCAAACTCCACACAGAGAGTTGCCCGAGGCCAGAATCGAACCTGGGTCCACCATGCCACCCATTGTTCTCAATCTCAATCTCATTTTGTAAGCCACCAAAATAAAAACCCCAAGTTGGGCTAGTTTGGGAATGAATGGAACAGCATGGATTAATTAACAGCGAAAACAGCAGCTCCACAATAAGCAATGATAATTTGCTTATTAACCAACCTCCTGCTGGTGTGAATGAAACATTGAGAATGAAACCAATAACAAATGAGATCACAAGAGCTGGGTAACATTTGATGAAATTCTTGGCATCAGTTGTGAATTCGGAAATTTAATAAAATGCAAGGATTCCGAAGGAGATCTGGTTTAAAGCTGCAATCTGTTACCGTGTACTGAATGAGGGTTTCTTGTGTCATTTCAATTCATCGCTGCAACTCTCTGAACAGGCTGGCACTATTTTCCCTGGAGTGTCGGAGGCTGAGGGGTGACCTTATAGAGGTTTGTAAAATCATGAGGCGCATAGATAGGGTAAATAGACAAGGTCTTTTCCCCAGGGTAGGGAAGTCCAGAACGAGCGGGCATAGGTTTAGTGTGAGAGGGGAAGGATTTAAAGGGGACCTAAGGGGCCAGTCTCCCAGTAACAATCCTGAGGTTTATGTCCTGCTTGATCACATTGGCCATGCATTCAGGGACACAGATACCCACTGGCAATTGTTCAATGATTCCTCGCACTTTCTCCCTAAGTGTCCCGTTGAAAACAGAGGTGATGGTATCATGGTATTGTTGCTGGACTAACCATCTAACAGCCCGGTTAGTGTTCTTGGGGAGTTGTGTTCAAAGACTTACCACAGCAGATGAAGGAATTTTAATTCAATGATAATGACCATGAAACCATTGTTGTAAAAAAAACCACCAGGTTCTCTTTATTACCCCTTAGGGAAGGAAGTCAGTTGTCCTTATCTGATCAGCCTAGACCCCCAGCAATGAGGTTGATGTTCAAATGTTAAGGGATGCGTAACAAATGCTGGCGTAGCCAATGGTGCCCATATCTCACGGAAGGAATTAAAGTATTTCCCCCAAACCATCCCAGTCTCTTACAACAAATGGATTAGTTCCTATATTCCCCCACTACACCAGAGATAGAGTCATACAGCACAGTAACAGACCCTTTGGTCCAGCCGACCATAATCCCAAACTAAACTAGTCCCATCTGCCTGTTCCTGGCCCATGTCCTTCCAAACATTTCTTATTTGAGTCCTTATCCCAATGTCTTAAATGTTGTAACTGTATCCACATTCCACCACTTCCTCGGGAAATTCATTCCACACACGAATCACTCTCTGTGGAAAAAGATTGACCCTCATGTCTTTTTAAAATCTTTCGCCTCTCATCGTAAAAAATGACCCTTTCGTCTTGAAATCCTCCACCCTCAGGAAAATACACCTGCCATTCAACTTGTCTATGTCCCTCATGATTTTATAAACCTCAGTAAGGTCACCCCTCAACCCTCCTACCCTCTGATGAAAACAAACCCAGCCCTTTCAGCCTTTCCTTATATCTCAAACACTCCATTCCCAGCAACATCATTTATGGGTCAGTGCATTGAGTACAGGAGTTGGGAGGTCATGTTGCAGCTGTACAGGACATTGGTTAGGCCACTTTTGGAATATTATGTGCAATTCTGGTCTCCCTTCTATTGGAAGGATGCTGTGAAACTTGAAAGGGTTCAGAAAAGATTTACAAGGATGTTGCCAGGGTTGGAGGGTTTGAGCTATCGGGAGAGGCTGAATAGGCTGGGGCTGTTTTCCCTGCAGCGTCGGAGGCTGAGGGGTGACCTTACAGAGGTTTATAAAATCATCAGGGCCATGGATAGGATAAATAGACAAGATCTTTTCCCTGGAGTGGGGGAGTCCAGAACTAGAGGGCATAGGTTTAGGGTGAGACGGGAAAGATGTAAAAGGGACTTAAGGGGCAGGTCTGCCCTGGTTTTGGCAAGATGGTGATGGCAATGCAGCATGTCCTGAGCAGGGACCCCTGGCATTGGCAAGACAGTGATGGCAGTGCAGTATGTTTGGAGTGGGAACCCCTGGCATTGGTGAAATGGTGATGGCAGTGCTGCATGTCCTGAGCGGGCATCTCTGGCATTGGTGACTCGGTGATGGCAGTATGGTATGTCCTGAGCGGGGACCCCTGGCATTGACGAGACGGTATTGGCAATAGGGTATATCCAGATTCGGGACCCCTGGGATTGATGAGACAGTTATGGCAATGCAGTATGTCCCCAGCGGGGTCCCCTGGTATTGGCGAGATGGTGATGGTAGTGTGGGATGTCCAGATTGGGGACCTCTGGCATTGGTGAGACGGTGATGGCAGTGCGGTATGTCCTGAGCGGGGTACCCTGATTGTGGTCGTGACAGCCCCAGAGTGGGGACTCCTGGTTACGGGACTTGGCAGCAGTGAAGTCAAAGAGATGGCACCTGGAGAGTAGTGATTCTGATATTGGTGGGGCCCAGTGTAAATGGTGGGTGGGGGAGGAATGGTGGCACAGACATTGCTAGTGAGCAGCTCAGTGCTCAGTGGTGAAACTGATCAGAATGAAGATGGACTCACTTTCAGTTGTACCATGTTATTCTCAAACTATTCGAAATGGTACCAGAATGAGGCAGCGGTTGAAGCTTTTCACTGTATTTTACTGCATTATTCACTGTAAAAAGGCAAGCGGCAATAAATCATTCCATTCAATTCAGAGCACTGGAGAGAGATAAAATGAGTTGGAAAAGAAAGAGCATTTTAAAATTCTGTGTATGAAATAATAAAGTTTGGCTTCTTATGTGAACTGAATCTCTAGGATAGTTATTTGACCCTTTTCAAAAAAGGTGGGATGTGCAGTGCCAAGTCTATACTTGGCTATAGATTTGCTCATGATTAAAATGCACCATTTCTCACAGCGTCAAAGAAACCTGTGTTTGCAACATTCCTCCAAGGCTATTGGTACTGTGATTGACTGTGACCCTCTGTCTAACTGCAGAGGCGACAACCCCGTGATTTACTGCCTTCCAGTTCATCCAAGGTCCCACAATATCATCGATCATCCTGCCTTGCAAGCTCTCCCAAACAAAATGGAGCAGGCATAATGTACAAACATGCACTGAGTGTCAGGGTTCAAGGCTGACTCCCCCTGCAGCCGATAACACCACACACGGGGGCCTGCCCTTTCCAGTTCGGGTTGGATTTCCCTTTCTGTTCACACACAAGAGTCTTCAGGATCGGCAGAGCCAGACAATGGGAACTACAGATCAGCCTGTACCTGGCCTGAGTCCTAGCCTTGACGCAGTGTGTAGCACCCTCAACTCAGAGTTCAAAAGGGTGGCTCAGTGGTTACAGCTGTTGCTTCACAGTGCCAGGAACCTGGGTTCAATCCCACCTTTGGGCAATTGTCCGTGTGGGTTTCCTCTCAGACCAAAGATGTGCAGGTCGGGGTGGATTGGCCATGGGAAATATTGGGTAACAGGGATATGCAGGTAAGGGCGGATTGGCCATGCTAAATTACCCATAGTGCCCAGGGATATACAGGTTAGGCGGATTGGCCATGGGAAATGCTGGGTTTCAAGGATGTGCAGGTTAGGTGGTTTGGCCATGCTAAATTGCATTCTGGATTAGTGGTGCTGGAAGAGCACAGCAGTTCAGGCAGCATCCAAGGAGCAGCGAAATCGATGTTTCAGGCAAAAGTCCTTCATGAGGAATAAAGGCAGCCTGAAGCGTGGAGAGATAAGCTAGAGGAGGGTGGGGGTGGGGAGAAAGTAGCATAGGAAATGACCTGGGAGTTGCAGTGGGAGAGGGACTCCCTGAGATTCTTGTAGAGAGAGGAGGAAAACTTCTTCAAGGCAGGCATCCTTGCAAGAGGATTCGCAGTAGGGTTAAAATCAACGAGGTAAAAACAATGACTGCAGATGCTGGAAACCAGATTCTGGATTAGTGGTGCTGGAAGAGCACAGCAGCTCCTTGGATGCTGCCTGAACTGTTGTGCTCTTCCAGCACCACTAATCCAGAATCTGGTTTCCAGCATCTGCAGTCATTGTTTTTACCTCATGCTAAATTGCAACAGTGCCCAGGGATGTGCAGGTATAGGTGGATTGGCCATGCTAAATTACCCATAGGGCCCAGAGATGTGCTAGTTAAGGTGAATTGACCATGCTAATTTGCCCCATAGTGCCCAGGGATGTGCAGGTTAGGGCGGATTGGCCATGCTAATTTGTCTGCGGTGTCTACGGATAGGATAGGGGACTAGGTGTGGTGGGATTGTCGCAGACATGATGGATCAAATGGCCTCTTTCTGCACTGTAGGGAATCTATGATGGTTGGGTTGAAATCCCACATGAGTCTTGAATATAACCTGGGTAACACTTTCCAGTACAGTACCAGATAAGCACTTGAAGTGTCATAACATTCAGGGCTGTGGGCCTAGTTTGGGAAATTGGGACTAAAGTAGGTAGTAGCATATTTTTGGCTGTACTTGTTGGGCTGAATGGTCTCTTTTCTACTTTTTGATTCTGTGATTCTAGGTGAGTGCTGGATGATACCAGACGTAACTTGACGAGTAATCCAGACGTCTGGGTGAAAAACAAAATCTGGAAAGGCGAGTTCAGATCTCACTAGGGCAGGAATCTAGATTCAATTAATTAATGACAACTCTAGTTCATTTGAAACTGCAGGATTGCCACAGAAATCTTTCTCAATTGGAAGGGGGAAGGAAATCTGCCATTGTTACCTGGTCTAACCTACACGTCACTTCAGACCTGCAGAGATGTGGTTGATTGTCAACTCTCCTCCAAAATGGCCGAGCAAGCCACTCAGACACAGGTGCCTCACTACCGCCACCTCAAGGACAAAGAGGAAAGAAGAATAAGTGTGAGTCTTGTCTGCAATGGCCAAAGGCCAATAAAAAGAGCAAAAGAGCTTGTAGATACCAATGATGCAATAATGGGTTCTCAATACACGCAACATTGAACCAATTTTACAAATTAATGATTCTACTTTGCTTAATACCTTATTTTTATTAACCAATAAAACCTTTCTTTAAAATTATTTCCCCTGGTATTTGCTAGGAACTTTTCATTCTTTGTTGAAATATATTTATGAGCTTAGTGTGAAATAGCTCCAGAGAGGTTGATAACCTGTCACCAAGTCTCCCTTTATATACAGTCCTTGGCACTGATCCAGCTCCCTCAGAGCCAGCTTTCTGAGTGAACAAAACCTCTGACCCTCCTGTTTATATCTGTCAGCCAGGGCTCCCTGACCAGACCAGGTTAACAGCCCCACTCAGGGAACTCAGATTCTATGAGGTCCACCTGACTGATCCAGTTACAATCACTACATGGTCAGCACAACTTAGAACAGACTGGGTAAGGACGGCAGATTTCCTTCCCTAAAGGCCGTTCATCAAATGGTTAATTTTTTACAACCATCGATGAGATTTTCATACATAAAAACTGAAAGTGCTGGAGAAACTCAGCAGGTCTGGTAGTGTCCAAGGAGAGAGAAACAGGGTTAATGTTTCGAGTCTGATGAGGGTGTTCTTCATCTTTGGAGCATCTCTGGTGATTCTCTGTAAAATGTGAGCTGAAAAGAGGAAGATTGTGTGTGAGACATCACTTGAAGTTACGGTGGACCACATGCTATTGATGGATGTTCTCGGACCCGAAACACTAACTCCACTTTCTCTCTCCACAGATTCTGCTAGACCTGCTGAATTTTCCCAGAAATTTCTGATTCCCAGCATCCACAGTTCTTTGTTATTTTCACTAATAATCTCACTCAAATAAACATTAATCTGAAAGTCCAGCCCCCAGGCACATCCCTCGGCACTATGTGGCAAATTAGCATGGCCAATCCACCTTAACTTGCACATCCCTGGGCACTATGGGTAATTTAGCATGGCCAGTGCTTTGCTTCCATCAGCTGCAGTAATGGGATTTTAACCCCAGTGTTACGATTGGGTTGTTGGATTACTAACCCAGCGACATCACCATGACTCCATTGACAATATGGGACTGACAGCAGGTTAGGTAATGTCTGGGACCCTGGCCCATCAGCTCCCTTTTGGCTGTCCAAACACAACCTTCTTTTCTAAATTATTCCTTCTTATTTTTATTATTTCTTAATTTCACCTTTTGTATCAAGTTCAGCTTTACTTTTTTCTGTTGATGAGGTGGGGCAGTTTTGGTTGGACAGATCTCGGTCCTCTGAAATTTTGTTGGGCTTCAGGACCTCAGTGGTTTCAATGTGCCCCTGTCCTTATTGGTTTCAACATGCGCCAGTGCTCAGCGGCTTCAACATGCCCCAGGCCTAAGCGGCTTCGACATGCTCTGGTCCACTGTGGTTTTGATATACCCTGGTACTCTGCAGTTGGACAAGCCCTGGTCATCGACAGTTGGATAGGCCCTGGTCATTGACAGTTGGATAGGCCCCGGTCATTGACAGTTGGATAGGCCCCGGTCATCGACAGTTGGATAGGCCCCTGTCATCTACATTTGGATAGGCCCTGGTCATCGACAGTTGGGTAGGCCCTGATCATTGACAGTTGGATAGGCCCCAGTCCTCGACAGTTGGATAGGCCCCAGTCATCGACAGTTGGATAGGCCCCGGTCATCGACAGTTGGATAGGCCCCGGTCATCGACAGTTGGATAGGCCCCGGTCATCGACAGTTGGATAGGCCCCGGTCATCGACAGTTGGATAGGCCCCGGTCATCGACAGTTGGATAGGCCCCGGTCATCGACAGTTGGATAGGCCCCGGTCATCGACAGTTGGATAGGCCCCGGTCATCGACAGTTGGATAGGCCCCGGTCATCGACAGTTGGATAGGCCCCGGTCATCGACAGTTGGATAGGCCCCGGTCATCGACAGTTGGATAGGCCCCGGTCCTCGACAGTTGGATAGGCCCCGGTCATCGACAGTTGGATAGGCCCCGGTCATCAACAGTTGGATAGGCCCCAGTCCTCGACAGTTGGATAGGCCCTGTTCTTTGACAGTTGGATAGGCCCTGATCCTCGACAGTTGGATAAGCCCCGGTCATCAACAGTTGGGTAGGCCCTGGTCATCGACAGTTGGGTAAGCCCTGGTCATCGACAGTTGGGTAGGTCCTGGTCATTGCCAGTGGATAGGCCTCAGTCCTCGGCAGTTGAATAAGCCCCGGTCATTGACAGTTGGAAAGACCCCAATCATCGACATTTGGATAAGCCCCAGTCATCGACAGTTGGATAGGCCCCAGTCATCGATAGTTGGATCGGCCCCAGTCATCGACAGTTGGATAGGCCCTGGTCATCGAGAGTTGGATAGGCCCTGGTCATCGACAGTTGGATGAGCCCCAGTCCTTGGTGGTGGTCAATGTGTGAAGCCAAGAGGCCATGGAATGAATGGAATAAATGTCATTTGTTGAATTGTCTTTTCTTAAATGTATAATTTATGGTATTAAATGGTGCTCTTTTGTAGCGATCTATACATGTTTTTACTGTATTTTTGCAAATACAGGTAGCCAATTTATTTCCTTCTCTCTTCCTTCCTTTCTTTCTTCCTTTCTTTCTTTCTTTCTTTCTTTCTTTCTTTCTTTCTTTCTTTCTTTCTTTCTTTCTTTCTATCTGTCTATTACCCTCGATTCTATGAGACTAATCAGGCAAAAAGGCTGCTGTATATCCCACATTAGAAGAGACTGTGTGTTAAAAAGTAATTAAGTAGATTCAGTAAATGTTTTTGGGCAAAGTTTAGAAAGGGATGACCTCAGTGCTGCTTTTTCTCCCTGTCCCTGCTCCTCACCTTAATCTGAGGAGCAGGGATGCTCCTGAGCTCAGGGCTTTTTTGCAAGGTAAGTCTGCATCATTGTTATGAAATATGATCAGTTTGTATGGAGATTCTAAAATATTAACTCTCAGCATGAGGACTTGACTGACAAGATTATCATTTATTGCTCAGCTTTGTGAAGATGGTGGTATGACTTTGACGTAACTGAAGGGTACTTGGTGTTAAGCCTCAGGCTAGGCAAGGACAGCAGGTTTTATTTATGATAGTGACCCTCACCCCCAACAGGTTCCTCTCGTTTTTACTGATCTGATCCTTGCACTTTTTCAAAATCATTTGAAATCCATATGCTGCCTAAGGTGGGTCTTGAACTCATGGCTTTTTGACTAGTAACAGCACCACTCCAGTTGTGGTATCTGGCAACAGTCAAATAGGTCACAATTAAACTTAGCACTACGCATTCATCCATAGTCTGCCCACTGAGGTTTTTACACGAATGGGTGAAGAAAAGACAGACGAGGGAATGGTTCAATGCTTAAATTTGGAGATGAAATACCTCAGAACATGTTTGTCAGGGTAACTGTTTTGGCCATCTGTTTTTATTGGAGTTTAAGTCCATCAGAGAGCCAAAGGTTCAAACGATGGACTAAGGGAAATGTTCAGCACAGTACAATCTGTCTATTTTTAATCCAAGAACAGACACTTTTGCATGCCTTCAGATCTCTAATTAATCCTCAGAGAGTTGAAGTACTGCTCTCCATCTTAAAGTTCTGAATCCAACATCTTTGTAATGAAAGCATTCATGTTGTGGGTTCCAGTTGTGTGAGATACTCCATAAGGCAAATGCATGAACTATCGTTTCTGTATTTCCAGGAAGAGGTTAAACTGCCCTGGTCACCAGTGGGGAGTCTGACAGCAACAAGATGAATAAGTAATTCTTATTGTGCAGTTTGAGCCTTATATACAGTCAGCATTGCCTTTGAGGTGGTCATCAATAATTAGGTAAGTCTTATTTTGCAGTTATCACATCAAGGGTGTTGTTATAGTTACAGAGGAATCATTCTCTAATTAGTGCTAACATAGGGCAAATCATACAAACATGAATTCACGGCAACAGTAGACCACTCAACTCTCCCAATCTGTTGTACCATTCAATAATATCCTAGCTGATCTGCTTACTCCACAATCCTATCTACCCCAGACAACCTTTCACCCCTTGCGTTATCAAGGATCCGTCTCTATCTCTATTTTAAAATATTCAAAGATGTTACTTTCACTGCCTTTCAGGAAGAGAGTTCCAAAGACTCTCAACATTCTGAGAGAAAACATTTTGCCTCACCCTAGTCTTAAATTAACTTTAAAACTGTTTTTAAACAGTGAGCTCTAGTTCTCGGTTCTTCCACAAGAAACGTCCCCTCCATATCTACTTGATCAAGAGACCCCTCGGCATCTTACCTGTTTTAATTAAGTCACCTTTTTAAACTCCGGTGGTTACAAGCTTATTCCCTCCAAGCTTTCCTCAAAATCTACAAATTTTAGGTATTAGTTGAGTGAACCTATATTGAATTGCCTCTAATACATTCGCATGCTTCTTTAAATAAATGAACAAATACTGTGTGCTGTACTCCAGGTGTGGCCTCACCAGTGCTCTGTATAACTGAGGCATAACCTTCCTGATTTTATATTCAATTCCCCTCACAATAATGCTATTACTCTATTAATTTTTCCAATTACTTGCTGTATCTGTATACTAACTTTTTGCAGTTCATGCACTTGGACAGTAGATTCCTCTGTATTCTCAGAGCTCTGTGACCTTTCATCATTTAGACATCATGCTTTTTCACTTCCCTGTCAGTACTGACAATTTCATGTTTTCCTACATCTGCCCCATTCTCCATATCCTTGTCCACTCACTTAACTTATCCGTTTCCCTTTGTGGCCTCCTTATTTCCTCTTCAGAATTCATCTTCCCAACTATTTTTATGTCCTCAGCAAATATAACAACCATAATTTTGACCATTTATTTAACTTTTCAAACATTGAGGTCCAGTACTGATCTCTCTGTCGCACAACTGCCAACTGAAAAAAATGATTGATTTATTACGACCCTTCATTTTCAGTTCGCCAGCCAAATTCCTATCCCTTCTCCCTCCACAATGAGCTTTTATTTTCAAAATTAACCTTTGAAGAACCTCCTTATCAAATGCCTGCTTGAAATTGAAGTGCAGTATATCTACAACTATGCTTTGTTTCCACAACACGTGTTGCTTTTCAAAGAATTCCAATAAATTGGTCATACTTGATTTCCCTTTGACAAAACTATGTTGATTCTGTCTGATAATCTTGCACTTTTCTAAATGTCCCACAATAACATGTCTTCTGTATGCCAGATGTTAAACTAACTGACCTGTAGTTTCCTGTTTGATATCACCTTCTGTTTTTTAAGAATGGAGTTACACTGGCTGGTTTCCATTCTACTAGAACCTTCCCCAGATCCACAGATCTTAAATAATAAAACTAAGGCATTAACTATCTAAGCAGCTTTTTCTTCAAAGACCTCAGCCTGCAGCTCCAACAATTTACTCAAAACCATTTCCCTTTTCTTCAGTCTTCTCTTCAAGTTATTTTCAAGCTTCTCGCTATTTCTGGGAGGTAACTTTTATCCCGTCAGAAAACCAATACAAAAAAGGTCTGTTCAATTCTCCTACCTTGCTTTCCATTATTAATTCCACATTCTCACTTTCTACTGGCCCACCTTCCCCTACCACCGCAGGAATTGCAAAACCTGCGCCCACACCTCCTCCCTCACCTCCATCCAAGGCCCCAAAGGAGCCTTCCACATCCATCAAAGTTTTACCTGCACATCCACCAATATCATTTATTGTATCCGTTGCTCGCGATGCGGTCACCTCTACATTGGGGAGACTGGACGCCTCCTCGCAGACCGCTTTATGGAACCTCTCTGGGACACCCGCACCAACCAACCCCGTGGCCCAACATTTCAGCTCCCCCTCCCACTCTGCCGAGGACATGCAGGTCCGGGCCTCCTTCACCACCCGATGCCTGGAGGAAGAACGCCTCATTTTCCACCTCGGAACACTTCAACCCCAGGGCATCAATGTGGACTTCACCAGTTTCCTCAGTTCCAACCTTCCAGCTCAGACCTATCACCTTCATTCCCACCCCCATCCACCCAAAGTGCTCTTGGCTACCTTCTGCACTAAGAAGCTATCCTGAAAACATTTTATGAACTTGTCATCTAGGCTACCTTTGCCCATCTGATTTTTTCCAGGCTATATGTAAATTAAAATCCTCCATGATTCTCACTGTTGATGGGTTCCCATTATTTCTTCTCTCGTTGTCTATCCCACCATGTAGTTACTGGTGGAAGGCTTGTAGACCACTCCCACAACCCCACTTCTTGCCTTTATGATTCCTCATCTCTACCCAAACCACTTCTTTACCCTGCTTTCCGAAACTTAAGTCATTGCTCTCTATTGTGCTAATGCCGTCATTAATTAACACTGCTACACCTCCACCTTCTCCAGCTTTATGGTCTTCCTAAATGTCCTGCATCTTTCAACATTCATATCCAAATCCAAATCCAAATCCTCCTGCGGTTACAGATACTGGATCAGACTTTGCTGAAATAAGTGCACAGAGGCCAGTATCCCTTCACCAAGTGACCTTTTATTTATACATGCACAGTACACGGGCTGGGGCCACTGACAAAACAGCAAGTTCGACATTCTCATCACTCTTTGCATAGTTGGTGATTGTATTGAGGTCAACCTGGTGGACCTCATAGAATCTGAGTTCCCTGACTGGGGCTGTTAATTAGGTCCAATTAGGGAGCCCTAGCTGACAGCTATAAACAGGAGAGTTGCTTGTCACTGGCCACTTGGGTGTTTCCTTTCTTCCTGGTGGTGAAAACTGAATAAAGATTTGTGCACCATGTGTCTTTCACTGTGTCTCACACCTGCACACGTGCAACATGGGTGCTGGGGGAAAGTAAGCACCACCGCAGTTGGGCGGTAGGAGGTTCTGGATGTAGGTTTGCTCGCTGAGCTGGAAGGTTCATTTTCATGAAAACAAACCTTCCAGCTCAGCAAACAAACTTACACCCATAGAGATACCGAGTTGGCGTTTCGAGTCCAAATGACATTTTCAGAATCATGAGTAGTTTTCTTTAATCTTGAGAAGTTCTGTATTACTGTTAAGTGGAAAGCACTGAAAGTGTTGCATGTTATTTGATGGCAATTATTTGACACGACTGTACAACTCTACTATTTTCTTCTCTGCCACTCAGTTGTTGTCCAATAGCAGGTATTCTCCCATGGAGTCTGCCTTTCCAGTCACTGCGATTCGGAAGAAGGATTTTTCATCCTTCGTGATATTGCAAATCAGGCATCAGGGGTATGCTGCAGCCTGGTTTTCACTGATAGGACCACGCCCAGTCCATCACGCTAACCAGCCTCGCATCCACTGACTCCATCTACACTTCCTACTGCCTCGGGAAGGTAGCCAACATCATCAAAGACCCCTCACCCCTCCTTGGTATACTCTCTTCCAACCTCTTCCATCGGGCAGAAGATACAAAAACTTAAACACATGCACCAACTGATTCAAGAACAGCTCCTTCCCCGCTGTTATTAGGCTTCTGAATGGACCTCTCAAATTTCAAATCTAATGTTGATCTTATTTTTAGTGCTCCTTCCCTGCAGCTGAATTCCTCACTCTGTTCAATCACCTCATGATCTCTGTATGGTATGATCTGCCTTTACTGCACACAAAACAAAACATTTCACTGTACTTAGGTACATGTGACAAGAATAAATCAAATTCTCTGTTGTACACTATAGAGATAAAACCACCATAGCCTTACTGCTCCCTTATTAAAGAGAGACATCTGGCGTCGATTTAAGCTGAGGGTCACCATCCCTCAGGCGAGGGGTGAGGTTGGGAGCGAGAATCCTTCATGGTAACCTCAGACCGCTTTTTATGCACGGGATACACTTGGGCAATTTTCCACATTGTCAGGTAGATGCCAGTGTTGTGACTATACTGTAATTTGTGCACATAAAAGCTCCCACAAATAGCTACGTGATCGTGACCCTCTGTATCCTGTTGATTGAGGGGTAAATATTAGGCATTGTATCGGGACGACTCCCTCAATTTGCACATCTTCCAGAGAGCGCGAATGAAGCCTTCATTCACTGCGCTCAGAGCCCTGGGGTGGTTTTGGAACACACAATCTTCTGACTCAGAGATGACAGTGTGACCTAAGCTGACTGTGGCTGCATTGTCAACTTGCATTTATAGAGAGCCTGGATTAGCGTAAGACGTGCCCGGTTTTACATCTCAGGTGCAATGCAAGAGCATATATTGTCTTCCTTCCTGTCCATTGTGAAGGATCGTAACCTTCAGCAATCTTGCTTTGAGGGAAAGAGAGCACAGGAAATGTTATCACTGCAATTTTATAATTAAATCTGCACAGATTTAACCAGCTAATGGATCAAATTGGGGTTAGTAGACAAGATATGTATGGCAGGACAAAATCAATTGAAAAATGAAATCTAAGCATGTCCTGCAAGTACAGTACACTGATGTAATGTGCGTCATTGAGCACAAGTCAGATACAGATAGCTTCCAAAGATGAATGAACTGTGTTGGAAATAAATCTGCTCCCAAATTTAACCATATATATTTGAATTAACTGGTTCAGTTTGGACCCCAGGGGAATGTCACATTAAGATGCGAGGATGACAAAGTGATCCTCAAGCTGTTGAAAAGTATTTCTAACCACTGAAAATGGACAGTCATTTGCAACCAGAATGTTGCCTGGGGTGGAGTATTTCAGCTATGAAGTCATAGAGCTGTACAGCACGGAAACAGACCATTCAGTCCAACTTTTTCACGCTGACCAAGGTTCCCGAACTAAACTGCTCTCACGTGGCTGCGTTTGGTCCATATCCCTCTTAACCTTTCCCGTTCATGTACCTGTCTAAGAGTGTTTTAAATGATGCTACTGTACCTGCATCTACCACTTCCTCTCTCTGGCAGTTCATTCCACACACAAACCACCCTCTCTGAGAAGAACCAAATATCCTCAACTCATCCAGTCCCATTTGCCAACATTTGGCCAAATTCCCTCCAAACCCTTTCTATTCATGTACCCATCCTGAAAACTTTTCAATGTTGTAACTGTACCAGCCTCCACCACTTCCTCTGGCAACTCGTTCCATACACGCACCACCCTTTATATAAAAATGTTGCCCCTTAGGTCCCCTTTATATCTTTCCCCTCTCACGTTAAACCTACGCCCTCTAGTTTTGGACTCACCTATGCTGGGGAAATGATGTTGGCTATTTGTCCTAACCATGTCCTTCATGATTTTATAAACCTCTATAAGGTCATCCCTTCAGGGAAAGCAGAACTGCATGAACTATTCCAAAAGTGGCCTAACCAATGACCTGTACAGCCACAACAAGACCTCCCAACTCCTATACTCAATGCACTGACCAATAAAGGCGAGCATACCAAAGGCCTTCTTCACTATCCTATCTACCTGTGACTCTACTTTCAAGGAGCTATGAACCTGCACTCCAAGGTATCTCTGTTCAACAACACTCCATAGGACCTTACCATTAGATACATGGAGTCATACAGATGTACAGCATGGAAACAGATCCTTCGGTTCAAATCGTCCATGCCGTCTAAATATTCTAAATTAATCTAGTCCCATTTGCCAGCACTTGGCCCATACCCCTCCAAACCCTTCCTATTCATATACCCATCTAGATGCCTTTTAAATGTTGTAACTGTACCAGCCTCTATCACTTGCTCTGGCAGCTCATTCCATACACGCGCCACCCTCTGCGTGAAAGAGTTGCCCCTTAGGTCCTTTTTAAATCTTTCCCCTCTCACCCTAAACCTATACCCTCCAATTCTAGCCCCCAAGGAAGCAACCTTTTCTATTTACCCTTTCCATGCCCCTCATAATTTTATAAACCTCTGTAAGGTCACGCTCAGCCTGTATGAGTCCCTGCCCTGATTTGCCTTTCCAAATGCAACACCTCAACATTTATCTAGATTAAATTCCAAATGCCACTCATCAGCCCATCTGATCAAGGAGTTGTACTCTGAGGTAGCCTCCTTTGCCGTCCACTACACCACCAATTGCCATCTGCAAATGTACTAACCATATCTCCTATGTTCACATCCAAAT
>NC_057717.1:103463738-103464775 GCF_004010195.1 Chiloscyllium plagiosum | reverse complement strand
GAAACGTGAAGAGCAGTCGGTGTTGTGGTGTAGGGAATCTGAAGCCCAGTCAGTGTTGTGGTGTAGGAAACGTGAAGTACAGTCAGTGTTGTGGTGTAGGAAACGTGAAGTACAGTCAGTGTTGTGGTGTAGGAAACGTGAAGTACAGTCAGTGTTGTGGTGTAGGAAACGTGAAGTACAGTCAGTGTTGTGGTGTAGGAAACGTGAAGTACAGTCAGTGTTGTGGTGTAGGAAACGTGAAGTACAGTCGGTGTTGTGGTGTAGGAAACGTGAAGTACAGTCGGTGTTGTGGTGTAGGAAACGTGAAGTACAGTCGGTGTTGTGGTGTAGGAAACGTGAAGTACAGTCGGTGTTGTGGTGTAGGAAACGTGAAGTACAGTCGGTGTTGTGGTGTAGGAAACGTGAAGTACAGTCGGTGTTGTGGTGTAGGAAACGTGAAGTACAGTCGGTGTTGTGGTGTAGGAAACGTGAAGAACAGTCGGTGTTGCGGTGTACGAAACGTGAAGAGCAGTCGGTGTTGTGGTGTAGGAAACGTGAAGAACAGTCGGTGTTGCGGTGTACGAAACGTGAAGAGCAGTCGGGGTTAAGGTATAGGAAATGTGAAGTACAGTCAGTGTTGAGGTGTAGGACACGTGAAGAACAGTCGGTGTTGTGGTGTAGGAAACGTGAAGAACAGTCGGTGTTGCGGTGTACGAAACGTGAAGAGCAGTCGGTGTTGTGGTGCAGGAAACGTGAAGAACAGTCGATGTTGTGGTGTAGGGAACGTGAAGAACAGTCCGTGTTGTGGTGTAGGGTATCTGAAGACCAGTCGCTGTTGTGGTGCAGGGAATGTGAAGAACAGTCGGTGTTGAGGTGTAGGGAACGTGAAGAACACTTGGTGTTGTGGTGTAGGGAATGTGAAGAACAGTCGGTGTTGAGGTGTACGAAACGTGAAGAACAGTCAGTGTTGAGGTGTACGAAACATGAAGAACAGTCAGTGTTGAGGTATAGGAAAGGTGAAGAAAAGTCGGTGTTGAGGTGTATGAAACGTGAAGAAC
>NC_057717.1:103463518-103463673 GCF_004010195.1 Chiloscyllium plagiosum | reverse complement strand
GTGAAGAACAGTCGGTGTTAAGGTGTACAAAACGTGAAGAACAGTCGGTGTTGTGGTGTAGGAAACGTGTATTACTGACAGTGTTGTGGTGTAGAAAATGTGAAGAACATTCGGTGTTGTGGTGTAGGAAATATGAAGTACAGTCAGTGTTGTGG
>NC_057717.1:103462753-103463018 GCF_004010195.1 Chiloscyllium plagiosum | reverse complement strand
CCTGAAACATTCCGCAAGTAGAGGAGACCACATTGGGTGCAACGGGTACAGTAAATGATGTGTGTGGAGGTGCAGGTGAATTTGTGACGGATATGGAAGGATCCATTGGGGCCTTGGAGGGAGGTGAGGGGGGAGGTGTGGGCGCAAGTTTTGCACTTCTTGCGGTTGCAGGAGAAGGTGCCGGGAGTGGAGGTTGGGTTGGTGGGGGGTGTGGACCTGACGAGGGAGTCGCAGAGGGAGTGGTCTCTCCTGAATGCTGATAGAG
>NC_057717.1:103461841-103462584 GCF_004010195.1 Chiloscyllium plagiosum | reverse complement strand
AGGAATTGGGAATATGGGATGGCGTTTTTACAGGGGGCAGGGTGGGAGGAGGTGTAATCTCGGTAGCTGTGGGAGTCGGTCGGTTTGTAGTAAATGTCTGTGTTGCGTCGGTCCCTGAGATAGAAATGGAAAGGTCTAGGAAGGGGAGGGAGGAGTCTGAGACGGTCCAGGTAAATTTGAGGTCGGGGTGGAAGGTGTTAGTAAATTGGATGAACTGTTCAACCTCCTTGTGGGAGCATGATGTAGCGCCAATACAATCATCAATGTAGCGGAGGAAAAGGTGGGGGGTGGTGCCAGTGTAGCTGCGGAAGATGGACCGTTCCACATATCCGACGAAGTAACTATTTGTCCACTATTTGAAGCTACATTTTTTTTTTAAAAAGTAGATTAAATGACCCCTTCCCCTTCTTTTGAATTAAGAAACCAGGTATTGTTACTTTGCCTCAATTCTGTGGCTAATATATTGGACAGGCGTCATGTTCCAAATTCATCCTTTCACATCAGGTGGATTGACTGGCAGGTGAATAGGCAAACCCAGTCAGGTGGAGAATTCGCAGATGTATGTAATTAACTCCTGTGTGGTTTTCTTCCCTCATTTGGAATTGGAAATGTTCATCAGTTTTGGAACTAATTTCCATCCTTCTCTCACCTTCAGTTCTGACTATTTCTTTCCCTTCCTTTGATATCTTTGTTTCCATTTCTGGGGTTGGCTGTGCACCAAAATCCACTGCGAGTCCACCCCC